>NC_056744.1:792464466-792481966 GCF_019279795.1 Protopterus annectens
TAAATGTAGGGCTTGTTCTCAGAGAGACCCTGTCTGGATAGAAAATGATAAAGGGTTCCACAGCCATGAGAGCCTGTAGCTCTGAAACTCATCTTGCAGAAGTTATTGCTAGGAGCACAGCTGTTTTCCAAGATAAAAACTATGTCCACAGTAGCAGCTGGCTCAAAAGGAGGTAAGGTGAGTTTTTCCAAGACATAATTGAGGTCCCATGCAGGTACTGGCGTTCTCCTTGGAGGCCTTACATTTTTGGCTCCTCTGAGGTACTGCCTTAATAAAGGATGAGAAAAGAGTGGTGGCTCTGTATTGTATTGAGCTGAAATGGCAGAGGCATGGATTTTAATTGATGAAAAAGATAGGCCTTTGTCCAGCATCGCAGTTAAATACTGCAAAATCTGAGGAATATTTAGGACAGCTGTATCAGTTCCTTGAGCTTGGTTCCAAGCACAAAATCTATTCCATTTCCCAGCATAGGATTTTCTAGTACTAGGCCTTCTGGCTTCTAAAATGACATCCATCACAGCTTTACTGAGAGGTGTGGTTTGTATGGCTACATTATCCGCCATGCTGCCTGGTTTAGAGTCCTGAGTTGGCTGTGCAGAATCTGATTGTTTTGTTGGGACAGTAGATGAGGTATTTGAGGTAAGGTCCAGGCTGGGCATTGGGACAACTTCCTTAGGATCGGATACCAGTACTGGTATGACCAGTCTGGGGCAATCAGAATCATTTTTGGTCTCTCCTGTCTGACCTTTAGGAGTACTTTGGGGAGGAGAGGCAGTAGAGGAAAGGCATATACTGATAGGTTTGTCCATTTGAAAGATAAAGCATCCACTTTCCGAGCTTGTCTGTGATAAGTCCTTGTGCAGAATCTTCTTAGTTGATTGTTTTGAGGGGAGGCAAATAGATCTATGTCCAGGCATCCCCATTCCCTTGTTATCATGCTGAACACTTCTGGATCCAGGTGCCACTCATGGGGATCCATGAGGTTTCTGCTTAGTTCGTCTGCCAGAGTATTTTCCTTTCCTGGCAGGAATTGTGCCTGCAGATGAACCTGGTAAGTCAATGCTGTGTCCCATAAAGTCATGGCTAGTCTGCATAGGGGGTAAGAATGAGATCCCCCCTGCTTGTTTATGTACCACATGACCATGGTGTTGTCTGTCTTTATCAGTAGTTGTCCCGGATGAAGTAGGTCCTAGAAGACTGTCAGGGCATTTTGAACAGCTAGCATCTCTTTTTGATTGATATGTAGATGCTTTTGGTTTATGGACCAGGTGCCCTGAATGCCTCTTCCTGCCATGTGTGCCCCCCAGGCATAATCCGATGCATCCATCATTAGGCTCTGCCTGGCTGGGGGTAGTGTGAATGGTTGTCCCTTGTTTTGGTGACAAGCCTTTGCCCACCATCAAAATTCCTGTTGCAGGCAGGGTATTAGAATAATCATTGTTTCCAAACTGTGGCAATGTTGTGTCCAGACACTCTTTAGGTACCATTGAATTTTCCTCATATGCAGTCTTGCATATGGAATTAGTAAGATGCAGGATGCCATGAAGCCCAAAGCCTGCAGAATTTGTCTTGCAGATAACTGGGTCTTTGTTGCCATTTTCTTGAAATAGGTAGTCAGTTGCCTTTGTTTGTCTGGAGTGAGATAAGCCATCTGGGCAGTTGTATTTAAGCTTGCACCCAGGAATATTATCTCTTGAGAGGGTACTACTTTTGATTTCTTTTTGTTGACTGTGTACCCTAGGCATGTTAAAAGTCTTACCACAAAAGTCAGATAAGCCAAAGGGCAGTGCAGAAAACTGGTAATGCTTTGAGCCAGCCTTGAATCTGAGGTATCTTCTGCATGATTGTCTGATTGGGACATGCAGGTATGCCTCTTTTAGGTCTAAAGTCATGAGCCAAGCCTTGCTGCCCAGCATGGGTAGAAGCTGCTGTAAGGTCAACATCTTGAATTTTGGTATATCCAGAAAAGTGTTTAGAGTAGATAGGTCCAGTATTGGTCTCCATGCTTTGTCCTTTCTGGGTACCAAGAACAGTCTTGAGTAAAATCCTTGTCCCTGCTCTTGCTGTGGCACTTGTTGTATTGCCCTCATGTCCATGAGAGCAGCAAATTGTTTCTGAGCCTCTGCCCATTGATTTTTTTTGGCAGGTCTGGCCAACCATTTGCTCTTGACAGGGTATGGAAATGAAACTTGTAGCCTTGTGACACTATGTCTAGTACCCATTTGTCCTGGGTTATAATGTGCCAATTTTGAGAAAAAAGTGCTAATTTTCCCCCTAAGGGTGCTGCCAGAAGATAAGTGCTTAGTGCAGGCAGGGGGAAGTCATTGGGACTGTTTCCTGTATGGTTGTGATTTGTCTTCTCCACCTTTGGAGGTAGAGGCACTCCACTGCTTAGACCTGTAGGATCCTTGTAGCTGTGATCTGCCTCCAAGGCATCTGGATCTGCCCCTTTGAGGTCTGTCTGAGACTGGAAGGGACCAATTCTTTGTAGGCCAGTGTCTGCTAAATCTAGGTGGCTGTACCTGTAAGGAATCATTAACCATTTGCATAGATTTAGCTTTGTCCTCCATTTTCTTTAACACCTCTTCTGCCTTAACACCAAACAAGGTATCATGCTGTAAAGGAGCATCTAATAATTTTGCTTTAACATGGTCAGGCAGATTTTGTTCCTTTAACCAAACATGCCTCCTAATGACAGAACCCGTAACAGCGGCCCTGCAGGAGGCCTCCAGAGAATTGAACCTACATTGCAAAGTATGCTTTCCAACTTGTTCAGCTGCATGCAATAAATCCTGCATTTCTTTATTTTCTGCACATTCAGAATTAGCCATCATTTTCTGTTTAAGCAGTGTCATGATATATTGTTGATATTTAAGCATATGAAACTGGCAGTTTAAAGCCCTTATAGCCAAAGTAGCAGATGTGTAAATATTTTTTCCCCATCTATCCAGTGCCTTAGAATCCCTGTCAAAGGGGGTAGGGTTTTTTGCAGTAGAAGCCTTGACCCCTTTCAGACCCTGTGAAATAGTTTCTGGGTCAGCAGTAGGGTTTTTGTAAAGGAATTTATGAGAGTCAGGGACCCTGTAGTATCTGTCCGGTTTAACAGGAGCTGGAGGTAAAGAGTCAGGGGTCAGACTAGACTCCGAGAACACATCATCTACAATGTCTAACACAGGTGGAATAGCTTGAGGCCTGTGTTGAGGTAGTAAAAGGAAGTCTCTGAGCCTTTTCTTAGAGTCTGAAAAATCTTGGCTCTCCCAGTGGAAGTGCTCCCTCATGGTATGCAAGGTTTCCTCAAAACAGTAGTCCTCAGGAGGAGAAGCTGAAGGAATTGATTCTTCAGCATCAGAATCCTCATTGGGGGGGAAGAGAATATTCCTGATCAGAAGAGGAATCAGAAGAAATGGAAACCTGATCTGAAGATTCATAGTCTGTCTCTTGCCTAGGCCTCTTATCAGGAGGGGGATGGGAACCCCTGATCAAGGTAATTAAGTCTTCAGCCATTTTGAGCATCTGTTTTTTGGGCATGGAGGCCTGTCCTTGTGGCTGGTGAACTTGTTTCTTTGCCTTTAAAGATGTTTTAGCCTTTGTCTTTGATGTCAGTTTAATATATAATTGTTTGGGTCTGAATACACCCTCAGAAGCCGATGCCTGCTCAGCGGCTGCGGACCCATCTGAGGGAATTATCTCCGAAGCTCCAATACCTTGAGTTTCCTGCGGCCTACGTGGGAATCGGTAGTGGCCTGTGACTCTAAGGTAGCAGGCGTCAGGGGCTGCGAAAGCACCTCACTGAGGACCGGTGAACCGGCAACTTGCTTAGGAGAAGCTTCGTTGTCGGTTTTGGACCTCGGTTGCCTGTCTTTTTCTTTTCGTTTTTTCTAAACTCTGGTAGGCGGATGGCTATCCAACGACATTGTATAATTAAATCTTCACCCAAAATAGCTTAATACAAAATCGTACCGACGCTAAATAGTGCGTTGGTTAAATCTAGCACAAAACCGACAACTAGCAATGTCGTGGTCAGGGCCTAGGCAAGGAATACAATAAGAAGAAAAGTCCTTATGAGGTATTTGCTTCCCAGAAGAAATACAATTATTAACTTTTTCTGACATCGGTCTGGAGCAAGAAAAAAGTTTCCCCAACGGGGTACTTAGCTTTTAATGAAGACTTCGGATCTGAAACTCGAACACAAAAATCTCAGGAGTCGGCCGCAACTTTTATACCCCTGATGACCTGACGTCAGGGAAGAGACGACAGCAACTGACGCAGGACCCAAGACTTTGGAGTTCAGGCTGACTGCGGGCAACCTGCCAGCAGGATAACCCAAATGTAATGACTGTAACAGTGAAACACGAAGAACATCAGTTATCTGCCTAAAACTCACTATTACAAGTATGTCAGAGAACAAAGTTATAATGCACAGTATGGCCCTTGGATCAGAATCTTATTTAATGAAATTTAATTTTCAGCCCAGTACTTGTTGTTAGTCAAGGTATAGCAAATAACATAGATGTTAATGCATAATAATAAAGGAATTAGGATCTACAAAACAAATCTGAAGATATCAAAGTTATTAAGGTTATTTGGTTAAGGTACATTGTTATTTCCTTTAGCTCAGCATAGTGCACTGACATTTCTAACTGATGCATCTCCTTCAGGATCCTTATAACCTCACCTTCTGTGGGAGGATATCTTGCCTTCTTCCACTTGTAGTAATCACTTTTCTGAAGCTAAAAACCAAACGTCCACTAGGGCTCTGTCTATTCTAGAAAGCGATTCTCTGTCTAACCCAAAGCTGTCAGGAAGTAAGATGGTGAGACAATGATCTGATTTTTTCCAGATGTAATCACAAATGCCTTGAGATTCCTCTTAAAATGAGTCAGTCTGCTGCACGATGAAAAGTACCCACTTAAGCATCAGCTGTCAAATCACTCCAAGCGCGTTGTAACATTCCAAGCACTCTTAAGTGTTGCCCCGATAACGGAAAAGTACCGTAAGTTTATATAACAGCAAAGTAAGAGATGCAATGTCATCTACCAAACTGAACAACTTCATTTTAGACACAAGAGAAATATTGATGAAAAGACTGGTGAAGTAATGGAACCTCCCATCAGAGGACTTAAAGCACTGCAGGTTGACTGGAAGTTTCAATAAAGCATTGGATATATGCATAGTGGAGAAGAGGCTGAGGTGGTGACAGCAGTTCTCTACCTGCTATATCAAATAGACACATTAGATGGACAAATGTGTCCTGTTCTGCCATCACACATATTTAATATCGTAATATAATGTAATGTTGTTCAGAAATTGAAGATTACAGTTATACAAACTTTCACTTAACTGTTCTCGAGTGCTTCTATGATCAATCCCGCTGGCAGATCCAGTTATATCTGCCAAGTTCAGTTCATCACACATCATTCTGATGATTCTCTTCTGTCCCAGTCTTATTATGCCTATCTCATCCCTTGGATAAGTGCTTCAGGACATAGTGCGATACTGTAAGTATAAGCTTACCATCTAATATACAAAGAAATAGCAATTTTATTCGTTGCTGGCAGTCCTCTTCCTTAGTTTTCAGAATCCATTTATCCCTTTACAGTATTTTATGGAGTCTTAGGTAGTTTGATTTTTTTCTTCAAAAACAGTACCCAATACTATAATCCCAACAAACTCAGCCCTGTGGTTTTAGCAAATATAAGGCTGTTGGTATGTCAGCAGGTTTTCTCTTTGCTATTATTTCTCAGCGGCTAACATGAATAGAGAACTACACAACTGAACTGCTCTACATGCATGTTCAATAAACATTTTGAAACAGAATTGAATCTAAATATATTTTTCAGCATACTGTTCTATTAATGTAGAACTTTTATAAGCTGACATTACCCATTGATTGATGCTGCCCTCCATTTAACCATTTCCCAGTAAATTGTACACAGGTCCTGTAGTTACCCCTGCAACTAACTTGCTGCATCTTTTAACTAAGACCTCTTACCACAAGGACAAATGCTTCTACTATGTCAAAGTCCATTTCTCAATGGGCTGTTCTTGAAATAATCTTTGACAGCAAATCTTTCGATGAACTCAACACGGATACTCTATTTAAAAAAATGGTCAGGTATTTGTCATTGTTTTCTATTTTGTACTTGACATCTACCTCATTTTGACTTCTGTTTTATTTACTGTAAAAAAAATCACATCACCTGGATTACTTTAGATGTGCATTTTATATAACCACTACAAGATGAACAAAGAACATCTTAATATCTTTATAACTTACCTTGGACTCCATTGAAGGATACTTTCTCCCGGTCAAGAATGCAGGATTAATATTAACTTGCTGAGATTCCTTTATACACAAATATGTATCATCATTTCCCTAGAAGGAAAAATAAACAGATGTAACACAGCTTTGTCCACAATGGAAATTTACATATATGTGAAGCTGAGAGTGTATGCCAACATATGCAGACATGGCAAAAGCATAAAATAAAAATCAAAAAATTATAAAATCTGGGATACAAAAATAATTAAATAATAGTTAAATAAATTGTGAGCCTAGTTAAGTATTTATAACTTAGTAGCTTTATAGAATGGCTACTAGATCGGTCATTAATTTCTCAAAAGTGAACTGTCATGTAGCTATAAATGTAGAACAAGGAGATAGTGAACCAGCACAACCAACACGACCACCAGATATTTCTCCACAATACGTCATTAATGCAACCCCGATAAAAGGGCTTAAACTACAATAAACGTATTGTGGAAGAATATCTCCTTGTTCTACATTTGTTCTATGAGTTTGTGTTTTGGTTCCTGTTTTTTTGACTATGTCCTGTAGCTATCTAATACTGTAAAATAAATGCCCCGTGACTAACCAATAAAAACATAAATACATATTATAATACAAACAACTGTGTTAACATGTTTCAATCAATCATATTGTACAGGTTCTGCAAATTCAAAGTTTTAAACTTTGAACAATAAGCAGTATTTTGAAATTCTGTATTCTTTCCACCTAAGTGATGTCCTTCAAGAAAATTGTTAGTTTTGTGGAGGTAGTAGCAACAACACAGTAAGTTACACCAAGCTAATAAAATGTAAACATCACACAAAAGATGTGCAGACAGATCAGGAAAATGCTGCAGCCCAGGAGGAAAGATAAGATGCAAAGCATTCGACAAAAGTAAAGCAGAGGACAGCTAAAACCAAATGATCAAAGCAGTGCACAAAGGACAAACCCTAACTGTGTCTTACAATTCCAGAGATATACTGCATTATAATTGGGTCTATATCACCTTATCGAATGATGAAAAGAGCGTATGGTCTTTCATTGATCCAAAAAGGTTGAAACCCCTAAAAAGCGATGACACAGACCATCAATTTTTTTCTCAGGGGAAAAAAATCGGTGAGTGGGGGGGGGGGCACTTCATTTTGTGTTTGAACTTTTTTATTTGTTCTTTGTTATTTTTTTTTTTTTTTTTTTTTGCGGAGCAGCAATTTTTTTCCTTGGGAAAAAATCACTGTTCCATGTCTTCACTCTTTAGGGGTTTCAACCTTTTCAGACTGATGAAACAGCATTCGCTCTTTTCATCATTCGATAAGGTAATATAGACCCTTATAATCTGGCAAGATCTGCTTTGGATAGTTGTCTGATGAGTAAAACCACCACTCAAAATAGGACTTAACTTATTAATCAACTATCAGCTTATTACCTGTTACAGGATGTCATTCATGACCCCTGAAATCCATGTCAGGTTCATAAATGTCATGGAGGAACTTCCCATAAATAAGAACACCATCATTCTGGAATAATTTAACTACCTATCAACTCACAGGAGTACCTACATTTCAAACATGAGACATGCACAGACATTTTTAGTTCTAATATCAATGGACCAGATTGTTGACAGCCTAGGTGACAAAATATAAATGTAGCATCATCTTGCACAACTCCATTGGTAACGTCTCCTTTATGTCACACCATAAGCTAATAGCATTTTCCCTCAAACTGTCTAAACTCTCTAAAACCAACATAGCAAATGCAAAGACTTCAACTGCACAAATCTCAAATTGAATGATGAAGTCTCAAAATTCACTTATAACATCACCCCAGGCATTGCCTAAGCAGATAGATTTGCAAAGGAATTTTATACCCTCATCAATGTATAGAACTGGCAGTTCCTTCTAGCCCCAAATACAATGGGCAATTTAAAAGCAAACCACTCTGGTGGTGACCTGACATAAATATAATGTAAAATAAAAGGAAAAAAAACTATTTGGAGATTACAACAGAGCTAAAGACTCATAAGTCAAAGAGAATATTAGGAATCTGACTAAGAATTTAAAAAAGACTATTAGTTCTGCTAAGCCAGTCTATGAAATCAGGTTGGCATCTGAAGCGAAGAGCAATTACAAATCCTTCTTTAATTATGCTAGAAAACTAAGAAACAAGAACGTACAGAGCTCATAAAAAAAGACAAAACCTATGTTGACTCTGTGGACATTCTCAGTGTAATAGCAAATAAATTTAGGGCAAATTTCACTCCTGAAACAACTATCCAACACACTAGGATCCCCATACCTATCCAACCCACCATCAACACTAAAAACATGTATTTAAAATGCTGTCCAGGATTGAGAAATCTTCCACCATGGACGCAGACAACATACTACGCTGTTTGTTAAACAGTAATACACATGCCCTGGCAGAACCTCTCCATACATTATTTAACCTGAGTCTGGCTACAAGCTCAGTCCAAAAACTACAGTGTAAAGCACAGGTGATGCCACCCAACAAAGGTGGTTCTATTACCAACCCTGGAAACTATATTTTCATCAGCCTGACAAGTCTCATTTGTAAAGCCATGAATGATATTACAACAGATAAACATTAAAAATCTCATCAAGCTACATCTGCAGCAATATGAGTTTGTAAAAGGCAGATCCTGTCTAATGTACCTAGTAAACATCTTTAAAAAGGTAACACAAGCTGTTGACAGCGGTCACACTGTACACACAGCCTACAATGATTTGGCCAAGGCATTTCACACCATCCCCTATGTTAGCATAATTAATAAAGTAAATGCATTACAAACAGACCCAGTGTAGAAATAAGGATGGCAAATTGGTTAAAAGACAGAACCCACACGATCTTCATCATATTACTCTTGTTATTCTTCTTCTACCTGCAAATCCCGGTACTTTATTACTTTGTGTCTCTGTACATAAAACACCATAATCAATGAGTGTAGTAATTTCAATGATCAATTGTACTTTTGGCTTCTTTTCATGGAATACTATATCTGTTTTTCTCGCATATATATTTTTGAACTTTTTGCAATGGATGATCCCATCTAATATAAAATTCATCATTCTCTATAATGCTTTGTGGCTCATGTTTCCAATGTTTCTCAGCTACTTCAGTATTGTCATGTTTACACAATCCCCAATGCAACAGTTTTGCCACATTGTTATGCCTTTTCGTATACAGGCCCTCTGCCATTATTGTAACACACCCAACAAGAAGATGTGTGACTGTTTCCAGTTCTGTTTTACAGAACCTGTATTTGTCTGTTTCTCCTACAATTTCAAAGGACCAACATGTATGCAGTCCACTATCCTGGGCTGCTAATATTAACCTTTCAGCCTTCGGTTTAAATTTACCTCTCTCACAATTACTACACTGTCTCAAGATGCAAATAACTACCAAGCTGGCTACAGAGAAGTTAGGAAACTGCATATCCATACTGTGAGTTACAAGGAGGTAGTGTATTGGGGTTATTAAGCTCTTACCCTGTGAATTATGTTTCCTCCACCTAGCTAAATTCTTCAGTTTAAATCAACAACTAGTTTTTGGAAATAGGTCTTGCAAAACATTACTGTTATAAGTCATGTAGTTACCTAAATTACTGTATAGCCTATTACCAGCTACTATATTTGTCCTTGACAGTAATTAATATTTCCAGTTGAATTACACTGTTTTAATCATGTATCTATATAACTCTCATCTCTTTTCCGTGTGTGTGTGTGTGTGTGTGTGTGTGTGTGTGTGTGTGTGTGTGTGTGTGTGTGTACATGTAGTATATGACATTGTCAACTTTTTGGAAAATTGAAAGTCATATCGTCGAGACCATATGTTCGACTTTCTGCAAAGTCAAAGTATTTGTACGGTGGTCACGTTACAGAGGGATTGGGGAATTTACTTTTTCCCCACTGTAGTACAATCTCAGAGTTGGTATATATAATTTGAAGGGGGTGTGCAGGGGTGCCTCCCCACACAAAATGTAGATTTTTGCCCTTTTTCTTGTTTTCCACTTTTTGGAAAGTCGAACATATGATCTCAACCATATGACTTTCGACTTTCTGAAAAGCTGAAGATGTCATATAGACCCATATATGCATACATATATATAGCTATATAAATACATTTATTATATATATATATATATATATATATATATATATATATATACATACATATATACACACACACATATGTATGTATGCATATGTATCTCTCTCTCTCTCTCTCTATATATATATATATATATATACATGTGTATATGTATATGTATATATAGGTTCTGTTTAACTTTTTAACTTTGTCGAACAGTACTTTGGTAGACATCTGTTTAATCTACACAATTTGGTCAACTAAAGAGATGGTCAACAGGCTTGAGAGATCAACAATCCATGGGTAAGGAAATCCCTTTTTGCCAGGGACTGTACAATCTCTGAGTTTGAATATATAATTAGCAGGTGGTATGGGGGACAGGGAGGCTTGCCCTCCTGCAAAAAAGATGCTTTCTTGTTTTTTTTTTTTTTTTTTTTTTTTTTATAAGTTTTGCATGCACAAGATTAATTCTTGGCACATGCATAGTAGTATGTTGACATGCATAATGTCCATCAATTTGCTTCAACATTATGCATGTTGACAAAAGTAGTGTTCGACTAATTTAAATAGATCCATAGATGTGTGTGTGTGTGTGTGTGTGTGTGTGTGTGTGTGTGTGTGTGTGTGTGTGTGTGTGTGAATATAAATATAAAACTCTTCTCTCTGTTTCTCTCTCCATCTACTTGTGTGTTTGTTTGTGTATATATGTGACTGTGTATGTATTTCATCAGGCTGTCATCTTTCCCAAAGGATCCATGCCATACATCTTAAGAATATGACTACATTTAGGGACTGCTCAAAAGTCAACTGTGTAACATTTGCCAACAAAATCAACAATTATAACTGAGATGTTAATTCTCAGAGATGATCAGAGTTAATATTCAAAGTACATGTATGTACAGTATTATTAATTGGCACTCGGTATGACGACATAGCATGGTTCTCTAAATTCTTCCCTCTTCTCTCTTCAGACAAATAACATTGACGTATCTGTCCCCACATTGCATTAAAATGGCAAGTTTAAAAATAAACCCATATGGTGGAAGGTCTCACACCAACTAACTTTACAATAAAATAAAGAGACTGCTAGTTCTTTACAATACAATTTCTCTGCCTCATGATTTAAATGTGGTGATCAAAATGCATAAATGCATAAATGTGCCATTAAGAAATATGAGTCCAGTTATAAACTTAAAGTTGCCTCTGTAACCAAAGACAATCACACCACACTCTTTAGCTGTATTAGGAATTTATACTAACCATCAGTTTGTCATCTGAAAAGGCAAATGCAATATATCCCTCTCCTGGGCCACTCAGCTCAACCCTCACTGCTTGATCCACTTTTGTAAATGAGAGAAAAAAACAGTATCTGTCTTTCTCTGGGTTGCAGTATGATGGATTTCGCACACATGATTTTGTAGTTCCACATCCAGAAGCATTAAACTGTGGGAAACAAAGAAAGACATGTAAACTAGCATATATGTCAAACTGTTTCAAGAAAGAAAACACATAGATCAAGTTATTTAATAGCTGTCAGTTAACAGACAATCAAATTCAACAGTCAACAAAGAAATGCAAGACTATAAAATAATGTTTGGCACAATTAGAAAAATGTGCAGATATTTGACTACAAAAACTCTGTGGTAAGATAATTTTCACTGATAATTACCATTTTTGGCTGTGATTCACAGACTAACTGACACGGAACAGATAATGTGATGTGCCCCAAAGCCAGTCAGACATGTATAAAGGCCTGCGAAGTGCTAATACTGAGCAAATAAACACACTGTAAATTGTAACAGGTTCATAATTAGTTACTTGGCTATCAGCCCTAGAGCCATTTTAAACCTAGCCAAGCTTATCTCAAATTTATCGAAGTACTACTGACATGTCAATACTCTAAGGGATTTTACAAGTTATGATATAGGCTTGCACACATCAAGCATTCACAGGCTGCCTCTGTTCGTTAGTGACATTGATGCCAAACCAGGGGTAAAGTTTGGATTTCCCATCTATTGCTCCAAGTGATACCTGAATATGGTTTGGAATGAGCTTTGCTTCAAATAGATGGATAGCCTGTTCCAGAAAAGAGCTAATGTTTGGGACACATACCTGTCCCTCCAAAATGATCTCTTTATGTTGCAGACAGGGTTTAGGCCCTTAGAACAGGAATTTCTGATGCTGTTTGTTTAGCAGACATACAACAAATCCATCATTGTGGGATCAGAGGATGCCTTGTAGGCTAGGCATAAATTGTCATGCATTAATCTGTAGAAGATCGAGTATAGGGATGCTTTGAGAAGGTCAGCATAGGATTTGTTGTTCTTTTTTTGTTGAACCTCTATGGTCTCTCAAGCTGTTTCAAGTGCCTGGTCAAGTACATGCTGAAGGGTGCATTAAAAGCCAAGTTACAAGAAAGTGCAGTACCAAGAGGGCACATGGGAGGAGTAACTTGACAAATGGATGTGTGACCAATGTGGAGGACATCAGAGTAAAGGCAAGTTGGTCTGGCACTATTAGCAGTGTCCATGCATGAAATGCAGTGTTGCATAACTGCCTTCCTAACAGCCTTCAGAAGTAAGCACAACAAACTACCAATGCATTTTATCAGTGAAATGGATAGTTAAGGAGGAGACAAGAAAATTGGAAAGGAAACTATAGCACACAGAAGAAAACACACTACGGTAACCATAAGATATGACAGGTGAAGGAAGGAAAGGCAATCTCTTTTTTGTGGGTTAAACAGCTCCATTTTCAATATATGATGAAGAAAGGCTGGTGGGACTAGTAGAATAGGTGGTGATGAGCTATAGGGAGAAGCAAAGACAGCAAAGGCATATAGACAAACATCAAATGTAGATGCAGACAGGTCAGAGCAGTATACACACAAAAGGTGGAGATGACAACAGATGGATGAACACAAAAGAGAGTGTTCATCTGGTGACAGCGAGGGTTGGACAATGATCAGGGTATGGGGAATGATGGGTCTATATTATAACAATGAACGATCAATGATTGAATGTTGTTATATCTAACTCTAAAGTTCAAATTCACAAAACATCAAACAACCAGAACAGAGATTTTTTTTTTCCCCCAGGGAAAAAAATCGCTGTTCCAAAAAAAAAAAAAAAAAAAAAAAAAAAAAAAAAGACATTAAAACATTGCATTTAGTGGATGACTTTGCCCCTCACACACCCTCGACGTGGGGGGCACACACACCCTACTTAAATATACCAACTCCGAGATCGCACTACAGTGCCGAAAATGGCAAAGTGACTGAAGCAGCCCAAGGAAAGAATTCACTTATATGCCGCTTCATCATTTTGCCTTTTCAACATTTCAAGTTCAACCAAGACGCATTCGACAAAATGCGTCTTCGGTCATCAGATAGGAACCGGGAAATGACACAACATAGAGGGGTATATCTAGAGGGAGATAGAATATGGGCCATAGCCAGATGCCAAACTAACCCAGAGGGCAACATCCAGGTACTTATGTAAACAGCAAGTGATTCCCCTTATGGACCAATGGTTCAGACCTACCATCCATGCAACTTGACAAGTCAAACTGTGGCAGTGTGGCATTCTTGTAACCCTACACTCCTTTCTTTTACATCATGTTGCATGGACATGTCAAGCAGTATGAGTTTCCTATTATTTTACTTTGCCCACTCTTCTCACCATTTTAGTTGTTTTGCTTTACAAAGTGTTGATTGACCTAACCTAATCTCTCTCTCTTTCTTTACTTGGTGCATGTCAATTGTTTATATCATGTAAGCAGTTGTATCTATAGGGACTGTGATACTGTAGCTAACACTTACATAGAATCAAAAAACAGGGAAGCTACTATAGTTGCAGTTGTAAGCCCTGTTAGTCCTTGACCTTTTTTTTCTTGTTTATAGTTTTATTTCTTGAACTTTATCCTTTGTTCTCGGGTATTACTTTAAGCACTCAGATCATTGTTTAATGAAAAGAGGTGCTCTTATGTGCGCACACATGCACATGCACACACATACACACACACATACACACACACACACACACACACACACACACACACATGCAATATTCATTTGTTAAAGAAAGGGAATTGTTTCCACTATTTTGTATGTATGGACTTTGCTTTCTGGACTGATAGTGTTTAGTATGTTGGTTGCTGTGTGTCTCTGTCATGGGGCTGAGTATTTCATCTTTATCCTAATTTATGGGTAGTATTTACATGCATAACTGTTGCAAAATCGCTGGGTTGATGTTTTGATATTTACTAGGGAAACCATTGCTTTGGTCCTCTTTAGGGCTACCCATGCCAGACATACATTTATTTTTTTCTTTCCAGGATATAATTAAATTTTACTTTCTTTTTTCCTTTTTTCTTTCAGTTTTCTTTCCATTTTGCTCCCACCTCCACTTCTACACTTCCTAATACTACATCCTCCATTAAAAAAACTACTGCACTACTCCCTGTTCAGTACAAGTTAACATTCACTACATTTTGTATCAAACTTTGGCTGTAAAGCACTGATAAAAATGGCTATGCCAGAGTACTATCTCCATCACACAACATGTTTTACTTTTTTATATTCTTTTCATCTCTCTGCCTGATTTTTAACAACCCTCTCCAACTCCTCCTAAAGTCCATCTGTAAATTAGACCATGACAGCTGTCCACTGACAAAGGTAAGAACTGAACAGAGGGAGCTGTCATCCAGGAAGAATGAAAGCTGCCTGTGCTTCACTCTGACTCACAAAGTCTAACTTGGTATATATAGACAAATACATCATACGAGACACAGAACACAGGAATATTTCTCTGGTGGCCTAACGTCACCCCTGGTGGCTGACATGCACTCCACATCACAGTTGAGGCCTGCAGTACCTCCCTAACCTATGCATGCTTCTGTGCACAAAACATTAAATGTGCCATCACTAGTCTGACTATGCCAGGCTCACAGTCTGATCATATACTGCATGCTGTACATCCATGAGTGGCAGAGTGCCAGTGGTACACTCTCTGAGCAACCTTCCTCTAGGAAAGGCATGCCCCTTGTCAGTTTCTCCAGTGCCAGGGACATTAAATGAACCTAGGCTTTCTGGGCTGGAGTCAGAGCTTTCTTTCTCTCTGTGCCTCATAATCAATCCCACAGAATGTTTTTTGATTGTTGTTGTATGATGCTCGTTTGATGGTAGAAATGTCACTAAAGCACTGAAGCTATCAGTAAGTAAAGAAACGTCCTCACCAGTACTGATATGTGGAAGAGTTGCCAAAGTACTGACTATACAACTTTTCTAACACTCTAATCTGTTAGAAACAGAAGTGACAGATCCACTGTTTACAGACATCATGTGGCAGCATTTAGAGTTCACATCTGATGGGAAGATCCGCAAACCTAAACTGATTTCTGATGACCTAAACACCGTGGCACAAACTTTCCTATATGATGTAATTTGCTTACATGTTAAAGTAGGCAGTAGTGCGGGTAGAATAAACTCAGGAAAATGACTGCTGCAGGTGTCAACCTATGAGTTAATGACGAAAGACTGCCACAGAAAAAGTTAACCAATTACACTGAAAAAATGTCTACTAACATTCTTTAAAAAAACGTTTAGCCAAAGTCTGAACAGCTAAGACAAAATAAGGGGAACTCAAAAGGGTTTCATTCTAATGTGTATTATAATTAGTACTCAGGATAAAGAGTGCTAATAAATTCATATTTTACTCTAACAGAATTACACAAAACAATATGTCAAACATGGTGATGATGATGATGATGATAAGCACACTGTTTAACAAATTACAATATTGTGTAGCACACATGTATCTTTCTACTTTGTTTTCTATACTAGAAAAACCTTGCATTGAAAAAGAAAAATGAGGGAATGAAAGAAAAAAATAAATAAAATAAATTATACGTGATACTTACTGGTTTGATTATATCATTAGTATAGTCTGTTTTGGAAGAATAAGCGGTAGGCAAGGGTGGGGTTGTCAAAGGAGGAGCATTAGGCTGGGAGACTAAAGGAGATGGAATTTTCACCCAGAAGTGTTTAAATGTTTTGACAACAGTTGACCTAGAAAGCAAAAATTGTACATCAATTAACTTTATAGGCTTCAGAAGTATATAAACACATACCTCAGTATTAGTATACACCTTCATTTCAAGTTAAAATATGAAATCAACCTTTCATGTCATTTAATATCCAATATATGGGTTCCATTCATTTAATTGAACAGTCAAAATGTCATATCCATTTGTTGCAGATATTCTACATCAAAATCTCATTATTATGAAAACTGTTGGTACCTTGTTTTCTGAGTTTTGTTCAGATATCTCAAATTTTAATGTAAGTATTATGGATAGATTAAAAAGTAATGTGGGCATAAAGATCCAAAGTCAGTGAAATATTGTTAATATTTGTGTTTTAAACTTTGGAAATTGGAAGAATAAAACAGTTTTGCATAAGCATTAGTCAAAGTACAGTGAGGAGTGGGATTTTGACCTTTCATGTAGTATTGTGATCTTGGAATTGGTATACATACATATATATATGTAGCAAAGGATGTGTGGTGGAAAGACACCTGCCACCTCTGCAGAATAGATGTTTTAATTATTTACTTTTTTATTTGATGCATTACATTTCAGTCTTGTGGGTTAGATATTTTCACATTTCAACATTTCTGCTTTTGATGTTATGTATACATATATGGATGTATGTCCATATGTTGAAACACTGAAATATTGAACGTCAGGTTATCAAACAAACTTGGTCGATCATCAGATAATTGAGAAATACATACAAAAAAGTACAAGCATTTTGCCTCCCTGCATCCCCCACAACCCTACTAATTATACATACTAACTCCAAGATTGCACTGCAGTGAGGAAAGGCTAAATCCCCAATCCACACTGTGCTGTGATCTTGCATAAAAAAAGACAATACAGTGATAAACTTATTTTCAATCATCTGTAATGGCTTTTTTCTTGTGTGTCTCCATATGTATATATATATATATATATATATATATATATATATATATATATATATATATGGATTCACTTCATAACATTGAAATATCAAAATACTGAAACTCAAAACACTGAAACCAAACG
>NC_056744.1:792484466-792519466 GCF_019279795.1 Protopterus annectens
AAAAGTGATATTAGTAAGGCTTATAGGCACATTGATGCATGGTTGTATGAAATGTTGTTGGAAGGAGTTATCACTGAAAACATGTACACATACTTTCACACACCAAAACAATAGCCAAATTATTTTGAGTACCAAAAATATATAAAAATACTAAGTCGCCTCTGTACAGACCAATACTGTCTGCCTCACCTCAAAATTAGAAGCTATTTCTAAATTTATAGAGAGAAATTTATTGCCAGTGATCAAGTAACTGTCTTCCTTTATTAGAGATTCATTTGACTTTTTAGAAAAAAATCAAACTAGTTGAAGAGAATGATTTACTAGTTACAGCTGATGTCAGTTTGTTATATATGGCTATACCTCACAAAGTGGGTATAGAATGGGTATCATTCATGTTTAAAAACAGGGACTACACCTTAGGAGAAATTAAATTTATTACAGAAAGTATAAATATAGTACTAACAAATAATTATTTTTCATTTGGAGGCTCATTATTTTGTCAGTTCAGTGGAGTAGCCATGGGAGCTGGAATGGCACCAAATTATGCCCAATCAAGTCATGTCATATTGGGAGACATACATATTGCCTCATTCCAAAGGTTATGAATTCATTTCATCATACTTTAGATTTATAGAATTTTTTTATGTGGAAAGGGAGTAATATAGAGTTGGAAGAATTTTTAAAAGATACTTAAGTACAGAATGTTCAACATTTGTAAGTCACCATCAGAAAGACAAAATCAGTTTCTTAAATTTAGAAATTGATAAAAAAGCACAAAGTCAAAAAATACATTCCACACTCAACTATAAAAACATTTCCAGTAATGCCATTCTACATTATAATAATATGCATCCCACGTATTTAATGCATAACATTGCTAAGGGGCAGTTTGTCAGACTCAAACGGTTAACAGACTTACACAAGTTGGAAGATTTCACAAGAGTACTACATCAAAGATTTTTGAAAAGTGGATATCTAGGTCCCATTATAACAAAATACAAGAATAGTTTAATATAGGGGAAAGAAAAGTTTATGACAGTAAAAAAGAGTGGACAGTGTCCAGGTCATTGGTATATTCTTTGGACAGTGAGTATTAAGATGGTCATTCAAAGGAAATGGAAGAAATTTAATGTCAACATGGACCTCGAAAAAGTATTAGGTTCAAAGCCCAATTTATCAGCAAAGGGAAGAAATATAAAAAATATTTTAGAAACGGTAAGCTGCACTCCCTAGAACAATTCCTCACCTTGGGAGATTCTGTGCAGTCACTGCGACTTGGTTCAAGGACATAGAAAGTACTCCAGCAATACTTTCCACAATTTCAGGCCCTAAAATGAAATCCAAATACACATACGACTCTCTTGAGCTACTTCAGGTCGAAATAACAATAAGCAAAACACCTTACCACATCATAGCTAGCTACGGGTCCCCCATCATGAAACAGGAAAAACATACCTCCTACATGGACTTGCTTGAATTGCTCAGCATACAGCCAAAGACCTTGGTCATGGGATACTTCAACTACCCATCCATCGACTGGGCGATTTGCACAAGCACAAACATGACTGCACTGAGGTTCCTGGACTTTGTTACTAGTCTGCACCCCAACAAGGGGTTCAAATGTCCTAGACCTAGTACTCACCAACATGGGGGCTAATGGCCTACCCCCAGTCTGCTGCCCTCCCTAGTTAAGTCAGACCTTAAATCTGTCTTGTTTGAAGTAAAGATCAGACCTAACACCCCCAGAGGAGCAAAAAAATAAAAAATGTCTCCAAAGTAAGCTATTGCCTCCTAAGTGATGGTACAAATGGTTTCAAAGCCCCTGCTAACACAGGCAACAACAAATCCTATGCGGAGAAGTACACACATGCCCTAAATAGCCACTTAAGCAAATGTACTGACTTGGCAGTACCTGACAGGATTAAAACCAGGTTCTCTCGCAAAAACAAGCCACGCAGGTCGACTGCAAGTATAAATAATTTATATAACAAAAGAAAGAAACTGACATCTATGAACAAGAGGGAATGAACTCAGCAAAGGAAGACTACCCTACACAGTCTAAACAAGCAAATCAGAAACCTTGTAAAGTCCTCTAAAGCAAGTTACAAGACTAGAAGGGAATCCCTGGCTAAAGACAATCATAAGGCATTCTTTAGCTATATCTGAAACCTCAAAGAGAGCACCCAGCTGTGTGCAGAACTTAAAGTGGACCACATCACTCACATGGAACTTGAAGAAATTGCCAACCTGCTGGCTGGCAAATTTGGCAACAATTTCACCCCCTCCTGTCCCCACCAGTCACACCCCATAGCATTCCTCTCACCCGTCCTCTACCACTTATCTCCAAAGAGCAGGTCATTCAAGCACTCTCCAAGGCCAAAAAGATGGTCTCTATGGGACCACATAACATCCTAGGCTGTATACTAAACAATCTAAAACAAAACCTAGCGGAACCACTTAGCTGTCTCTTTAACCACACCCTGAGTACTGGTTTTGTGCTGGAGGAGTGGAGAACAGCAACAGTAATCCCCTTGCACAAAGGGGATCCATCACCAAACCCTGGGAACTATAGACCCATTAACCTGACCAGTCTTATCTGCAATGCCATGGAAAGAATCATTATGGACCTTATCAACCAAGACATAGGCAACCTTCAAACTCTTGACCCAACACAGTTTGGTTTCATCAAGGATAGTTCTTGCATATTTAACCAGGTGAACTTCCTTGAGAAAGTCACCAAAGCCCTGGATGAAGGTAAAACAGTACACACTGCCTATCTTGATTTAGTCATGGCTTTTGACAAAATTCCCCATTCAGGGATCATTAAGTAACTCTCCCAGCTGGGTATCATCACTAGATAAGTAGCAAACTGGCTCACAGATAGAATGCATACTGTTAAGGTTGGTGAATCCACCTCCACCAGTAGACCAGTTACCAATAGTGTACCACAAGGACCTGTATGGGGCCCTCTACTTTTTGGAATTTATTTTTCTGAAATCCATTCAAATCTAAATTTGCAGACAACTGTAAACTGTGGGCAATCATAAAGTCCCCCAATGACATTAACTAATTACAGAAGGGACTGACACAGACAAGCAACTGGTGCCAGGGCCATAGACTGAAACTAAATGCAAAAAATGCCTCATTATCCCCTTTGGTAGAGACGTAGCCCCTGCTAGTTATGACCCCTCTAAGCTTAAACACAGTGGTGCATGACTTGGGAACTCAGGTTGATAGCAATCTAAACTTTGATCACCATGGGCCCAAAGTAGTAAGAAAAACCTTCTACACTGCTCATCTCATAAATCAGCATATCGCATCCAAGACCAGGGAGGTCATTACTCTTCTGTACTCGGCTCTTATCAGACCACTGACTGAGTACAATGATCCTTTCTGTATGTACCTCACCAGACACCTACAGCAGCTGGACAGACCACAGAGGTTTCTAACTAAGAGAATTCAGGTCCTACAAGACATGAACTACATGGAAAGAATGAAAGTCCTACCACTGTAGTCTGTATCATACAAGCTGCTGAAAGGTGACCTGTGCCTGGCCTACAGAGCAGTCTCAGACCCTGCCCTAATGGAAATGCTGCACATCCACAAATTAAATGGGCCAAGAGTCATTCATTCCAGAGATCTAAACCTGGCCTGCGACATTAATAGAACTCGCGCAAGAGACAGATATGTCTCTCAGAGATTGCCACTCCTCTGGAATAAGCTCCCACTTCAAGTGAAGCAGAGCTCTTCAATGACCCTATTCAAGCACAACTGTGATAACTGGATGGGAAGCCGCAAATTCACCCCAGGGGTGGAAGCTATGGCCCTCATGGACAGGGGTACTTGGTGCTGATCATAGTATTCCTTTGCAAACAATGACCATCTAACTGTGGTCGACTATGGTACTTGGGGATTTTACATGGCTAGGCTTGTAAAAGCCCTAAGGCCATTAGTCTAGTAACCTCCTACGAACCTATGAGCCTATGACAAAGACTATTTTCAAACTGACAGTATCAAGAAGGAAACCTTTAAGTGTCAAGACTGCACTATGCATAGATATACTAATGACAGTCCATATTTTCATAACAAGGAAATAAGACAAACATATAGAGTGCCTGGATTTTTTACCTGTACATTGAAATATGTAGTTTACCAAGTGGAATGTCTGTCATGTGAGGCATTCTACATAGGAAAAACTAACAGACAATTAAAAAAGCCTATGTATGAACATCAATATGCAGTTAAAATAACAACATTGCATCCAAGACCAGGCAGATCATTACTCCTCTGTACTCGGCCCTTATCAGACCACTGATTGAGTACAATGCTCCCCTCTGTATGTACCTCACCAGACAACTGCAGCAGCTGGAGAGACCACAGAGGTTTCTAACCAGGAGACTTCACAGCCTCCAAGATATGACATACATGGAAAGAATGAAAGTCCTACCACTGTAGTCTGTATCATACAAGCTGCTGAGAGGTGACCTGTGCCTGGCCTACAGAGAAGCCTTAGACCCTGCCCTAAAGGAAATGCAGCACATCCAAAAATCAAATGGGACAAGAGTCACTCACTCCAGAGCTCTCAACCTGGCCTGTGACATTAACACAACTTGGGCAAGAGACAGATATGTCTCCTAGAGATTGCTGCTCCCCTGGAATAAGCTCCCACTTCATGTGAAGCAGAGCTCCTCAATGACCATATTCAAGCGCAACCTTGATAACTGGATGGGAAGCCACAAATTTACCCCAGGGGTGGCACTTATGGCCCTCATGGACAGGGGTACTTGGCGCTGATCATAGAATTGCTTTGCAAACAATGATCATCTAACTATAGTCAACTAGGGTACTCGGGGATTTCACATGGCTAGGCTTGTAAAGGCCGTAAGGTCATTAGTCTAGTAACCTCTTATGAACCTATGAACCTATGATAAAGACTATTTTCAAACTGACAGTATCAAGAAGAAAAGTTTTAAGTGTCAAGATTGCACTATGTATAAATACACTAATTGTAAAAACTACAAGAAGAATCTAGCCAAGCTAGAATTTCCACTGTGTGATTCCTTAAACCTCTTGTATTAGAGGCACATGGGATATATGCAAATGACTCTTAAGAACATCAGGTGTTTCAGCTATATGGCGATTCTGAATGCCCATGACTTTTTTCTTTTTAAGTCATTTAATGGAAAAACACAAAACGCCATACCAGGTATCAATAAAGGCTGTCCTCCTTCTTCAGTTCAATGATTACAGCAGGTCATTTCTCATAAAACTTCTTTTATTTAAAACATTATGGCTGTCGGCAACCGAAAAGATCAACCAAATTCTGGTTCTGTGTGATACTAACTTCCATCGTTAAGTAGTGATGAAATTCATGGAATGGAAAAAATTCAGGCCAGTAAAGCCAAACCCCACTGGCCTGAATTTTTCAATTAAATGACTTAAAAAGAAAAAACAAAAGGCCAGCAAACTGTGGTATATGAATGCTTTATTAAAGCATATATAAGTAGAGCAGTAACAAACCCTGCTTCTGCTAAACTAATTCATCTTTTCACAAAAGAAAAAAAGTATTTCATTAAGCTGGGTGGTTTATTTCCACTGTGTCTCAATGAGAATTTATAAACAACTAATGAGCTTTAATCTTATTTCTACCTTGTAGTATAAAAGGGCAATGGAGGGCAGCCACGGTGGTGCAGCGGTTAGTTGCCGCCTCACAGCAAGATGTTCTCCGGTTCGATCCTCGGCTGGGGTGTCTTCTGTGTGGAGTCTGCATGTCCTCCCTGTGGTCACATGGGTTTCTTCTGGGTGCTCCGGTTTCTTCCCGCATCCCAAAGACATGCTGTAGGTGGATTGGATACTCTAAATTGGCCCTAGGCATGAGTGTGTGTGTGTGTGTGTGTGTGTGTGTGTGTGTGTGTGTGTGTGTGTGTGTGTGTGCCTTCCATGGAAGGTTGGGCACTGGGCTGGCAACTGGACACCATAAAACTCCACTGCCAATCATGAGCGGACAGGTGATCTGCTGTGGCGACCCCTAACCGGGAAAAGCAAAAAGAAGAAGAAGAAGTATAAAAGGGCAATGGAATTCAATGTGTTTTTTCATTGACACTGATGAAGGCTATTTAATTTGTTCAGCCAAAACCGGTTTGTTACTGCTCTACTTATAAATACTATAATAAAGCATTTATATACCACATTTTGCTGGCCTTTTGTTTTTTGACTTGGACTTTTCCTTTTTGAGGCTGTGCAATTGCCGCACTCGCAAGGGTTGTTTCGTTTTTTAAAAAAAAAGTAATTGGCATTCAGAATCGCCATATGGCTGAAACACCTGATGTTCTTAAGGGTCATTTGCATATAGCCCATGTGCCTCTACTACAAGAGGTTTAAGGAATCACACAGTGGAAATTATAGATATACTAATGATATTCCATATTTTCATAGCAAGAAAGCAAGACAAACATATAGAGTGCCTGAATTTTTCACCTATACATTGAAATATGTAGTTTACCAAGTGGAATGTCTGTCCTGTGAGGCATTCTATACAGGAAAAACTAATAGACAATTAAAAAAGCATACGTACAAACATCATTATGCAGTTAAAATTAAGAATACGGACAATGTTATAACAAAATGTTCTGTGGAATGAAAGCAATTCAAAACGTTTGTTTATTGTCATAGATCACGTGCCTAATGATTTCAATGGTGACAAAGAGGGAGGACTGGAATACAGGGAACTTGAATAACGTGTTACTGAATGCATACACATTGTCATGTTGAAACAACAGAGTAAATTACAAAGCAGTTCCTCACATAATTGTTAATTTAAATATATGTAAATAAGAACCTATTTTAAATTTAATATTTTTATTTCTTTGTTCTTCCAGAATTGCTTGTACTGGTCAAGTGGTTCACAGATACAAGTCAATTATTTTAAGGAAGTGCATCAATGTATTCATTTATTAACTTGTATTGTCAGGTTAAATTTCTAGCATTGTGCCACTGGTTCAACAATTAACAGTGATTGTATATAATTGTATGTGTTTTGTTTATGTGAAAGATTCAGAAGAAGACTATTAAAGTCAAAAGCGCTCAGTCATAAAAGTTCTTGTATGTTTCATTGCTCTCCTTTGTAGTGGGTTGATTTTTTTATTTAAAACTGGAGCTAACACCACCACCACTGCTGCACCTCTCACTTATTTATGGTATTCTCTCTGAAAATACATAAAATTGTTTTTCAAAACCTTTTCCATGGACTCTACAATCAAATTAATCTTATTTGGGCCTTCTTTATACCTCTCACCAAAGCTTTATCAAGCCGCCTGAGTCCAATCTAATAGGGAATTACAAAAAAAAATTTCACATTTATTGTAGCAAAAATGTTTTTTTTTTCATCAAACTGACAGTCAACCAACATATTCAAACAGTGTTAAAATCTCTTTGCACATGAGACTTACTTAGCTATACCTTATAAAATTTAAGTCATCATTATTAGATTCAAAAATGTGCATTCAGTTATTAGTGCATTCTCCATTTTGAATACTCACAAACGTTTTTTGATATTTTGAGCAATCTATATTTTGAATTGTAAATACACACACACACACACACACATTTATATGGCTGACATCACATAAGCTCAGCCTGTTTTTTTACTGATGAGAACATTATTTCACAGCAGGTTAAGTGCTCTGTTGTATTAATACAGGAAGGATGGCCATTTACTTGTTGCACTTGGTTATGTGTGACATGGATGGGTTTGCAGATGCTTTGTAATAGATTTGTACGTTAGATGTTCAGGATGATTATTAGAGGTATGTTGGGTTTCTTTTGAGGGCAATCAGTTATTGGTTGCTGGATTTGTGTGAGATTATGTTCAAGCAGGGAGTTGAAATGTGACATTTACCTGCTACTCTCTGATCTCAGAGTTACCATATATAAGTAGCAGGGGTGCACGGAGTGCAGGGGAGATTACCTCCACAAAAAGTAAATAATGATGTTTCTTTTGATTTGTTTAAGAGGAGTAGCTTTTGGCAGGAGAAGTGTTCTGACTGCTTGCCTTTAATGTGAGTTGGTGCTTGGTACATGCAACTTTTTCTGGTCGGGTATTCTCCAAACTAATAATTCCATCTATCAGAGGTATAAATACTTAATTTATCTGACAGCTTCTCTCTCATCTATAAACTTGCCCTGTGAGCTGCATATTCTTCAACCACAATAAATGTCAAAGTTGAGGCTATAAAATATTAGACAGAAACCTTCCTAGAAATCAGATTAAGTCTTAGCAAAATCCAGATCACACATTCACCTCATGCATACTTACCAGAAAGAGTCCTACTGAGGAGAAACATGCCAAATCTACTACTGTGAGCCACATCAGCAGCAGAAATGTTTTAGTGATAGGTGATTCAATTGTTAGGCACACTGACTTGTCACTCACAGGGCTGGAGATGGTTACAGTGAGCTGTCTTTCAGGTGCCTGGATCTCTGACATTACAAGGGGCCTAAGGACATTAACACTTGACATATATATCTATTACATGATAGTGGTGCATGTGGGAATGACTGACTTGAGACATAAAACCTTGAAGATTATGGCAAAATACATGTTAGAACTTTCCAAGAATGCATGATATAAAAGCACACAATATAAAGATCCTGAGTGAAGTCCTTCCTTCACCTTCAATGATACCTAGATAGAAAAAAAAGAAAAAAAGATTATTGGTTTTAATAACTGGTGTCATTTCAAGGGGATCCAGTATGTATCAGCACTGGACAAAATGCTGGATAGTCCAGCTTGTTTCACTAAGGATGGTCTGCACCTCTCATTCTAAGGCTTCCACAAACAGTTAAAGCCTTTATTGCCCCATAGTGTCTTGTTAGGTACAGTCCAGTTGATGGACATTCCAGTGAAACTATCACATCAGTCCTGAATCAGTCACATTAAGTTGACTCTCCTCAATGCCAGATGTCTAAACAATGAATGGCCTAATTTTCAGACACTCCTTCATTGGGAAAATATGTGTGTCAGTGTATTTACTGAGACCTGGTTTAAATGTGGAGACATAATTTCCTGTATACCTCACTTTAGCACTTTTTGTTACTTAAGACCTGATGGCAACCATTGTAGAATCTCCATATTTGTCAAGGAACATATTACCTCTGGTCAGATCCCTAGGGACCCACAAAATAAACTCACTGAACTACAGATCATTCTAGACAGGATTAATTATCAACTAATTGGTAGTTATTGCACATCTTCTTTGTTCCCTGATGACCCTGTAAGATTCCTCAGTATTCTAAATGATATATTCTTAATGATGGCCTTATTAGCAAAACCTTCCTTCATTATTTTTGGTAACTCTAACTGCCCTACAATAAACTGGGACACCTATTCCTCTGTATAGGACATTCCCAAAAATTCCTACACTTAATAAACAAAATTGCTCTTGAACAGATCGTAAATAAACCTATTACCATTCTAGACCTGATTCTTAAAAATATGGCCACCTCTTGCACTACTACTCTGGTATCTCCTTCCCCATTGAGGTCTGACCACAAAACTGAGACCTTCTCCTTTAAACTCCCAAAAATCACAATAGCAGATCACACTGAATTTAAGGACTACAAATGTGCCAACCTGAAATTAATCTATGAAGAAATACTGAAATTCATTTACAACTGTACTACCCTTGACCATGAGAAAGCAGCAAGCTTTACTACGGAAAGTACAGTTGTGTAAGTAAACATAGCAGAACAGTAGATGTTCAAATGATCACAGTTGTAGTAGCCTATGCTATATGGGCTATATCCTACACAGGATGTAACAACTGGACACCTTCCAAAACTTCAAGACAACATTCATTCTCATAAACCATTAATTATCTCAAGCTGAGCTGAATAAAGACAGGTTTGGGCTTCAAGGCCTTCAGAGCTTTCATGCCAGATGACATAGGAAGGCTAAGCCCTGACAGGACATTGCTAGGAAAGGAAAAAAATGCATGTCTATACCCTAGTATAAAAAACACACAAAAACAAGGTGGGTGGAGGGAGGGGGGAGGGAGGAAGCAGCTACTGTTTTAGTAGGTTTACTTAAACAGCTGTACTGTGCTCTTCATATTCATCACTGCTGCAGTAGCCTATACTTACAACAAGGAGATGGAAAGGGAATGGTCCTGGAGCCCTTGGAGAATGCTCCTATCAAAGCCTGCCTACACCTTATGAAGGAATCTAACCTACAGTGCTTTGTAAAAGAATGTACAGAGGATCAAGTTGCTTGCTCTAGAATACTTGTACGGTCCAACCTTTTCCAAAAAGCCACTGATGAAGCCAAAGGTCTGGTAGAATGAGCCTTGGCCCTGCCTGGAATACTGAGACAACCATTTGGAAATAGTCTAACTTGACACAGGTTGTCTTTTTTCTTACCGTCACAAGAAATGAACAACTGATCAGAAGTTCTGAAAGATTTTGTTTTGAAAAGACAGAACTTGAGTTATCTGTACACATCCAAGTTATGAAGTATCTTTTCTCTCTCATGTTTGGGTTCTGGAAAGAAAACAGGGAGATGGACAGATTAGTTTAAGATAAACTCAATACCACTTTACGCAAAAAAGGATTAGTTCTCAAAGGAAGCCTTTTTCTGTGAAAGAAAAGATAAGATAAGCCTGGCCCATCATGACAGCTTGCAACTCAGATACTCTTCTTTCAGAAGTCAGAGCAATCAGGAAAACTGTTTTCCATGTTAACAACCTCAATGTGAGTTAGTTCAAATGGAGCAAGTGTTAGCTTCTCTAAAACAAATTCAGATCCCAAGATGGAGTCACCACTTTTCTGGGAAGCTTTTTTTTTTATTAAAACACCTCTGTTGAATTATCACTTGTGACACAGGCAAACGTATATTTATATAAAAGTAATCAAGTCATATTAACAAGTTTACATTTACAAACATTATACATCACATGTATTGTTGTACATCAAATAATCTAAGCAACATTACATAAATTATTCAATTCCTGCCTTCTGTTAAACCTCATTCCTCCTACAAAATATTTTCTGTATGTATTGTCCCCATAATTTCTATATACATTTCTATGTAATTTATAGGTTCATAGGTTGGTACTAGGTTATCGGCCCCAGGGCCTACACAAGCCTAGCCATAACAATTCCCTGGATATTTCTTCCCACAATATTTACTTCCCTGGACCCCTGTCTAGCAGGATGACTAACATGATCCCCGGGGTGAATTTCCTATCTCCCATCCAATCATCAAGGTTCCTTTGGAAGAGGGCCAAGGAGGTGCTCTGCTTGACATGTATGGGCAGTCTATTCCAGAGTATGGGGAGTCTCTGGGTCAGGAACCTATCCCTACAGCATGTTTTGTTCATTGTGATGACAAGGTTTAGATCCCTGGAGCATGTGGCTCTGAGGGATTGGAATTTCTTTAAGTGGAGCATGTCCAACAGCTCAGGGTTTGACATGGCCTTGTATGTTAAGCAGAGATCGCCTCTGAGTAGATGATATGCCACAGAGTATAGCTGGAGTTTTTCTAGACAGTCAGCATAGGGCATCTGCTTTAGGCCTGTGATTCTTTTAGTGAGGTATTTCTGTGGCCTTTCCAGCTGTTGCAGATGTCTTGTGAGATACATACCAAACGGGGCATTGTACTCTATAAAGGGTATAATGAGGGATGAGTACAGTGGGACAATGACCTCCGTTTTCTGGATGAAAAGCCCTTAGTGATGAGGTCTGCCACATAAAAGGATTTCCTGACTGCTGTGGTGATGTGGTTATCGAAGGTGAGACCACTGTCTACCTGTGTCCCTAAGTCTCTCATCACAGTTTCGGTGTTTAGTGTACTGCCACCTATTTACTCCTACCCTTTTATAAAAGTTCCACTTCTTGTTCTTTTATCAATGTTACAATATTCACCACTTCAAGTACAGTTGGTTTAGATTTTGATTTCCATTTTCTAGTAATTGTTTTTGATAGCTACCAGCATTAAACTTAACAAGGCCTTAATATGTCTAGGCAATTCATATCCTGTATCCCAGCTCATAAAAAGTCATTTAGTTAGTTGCACTCATTTGCTTGTCCAGTATTCCTGATGGAGTACTCTGCAAAAAATTATTTTAAAGTCTGCCAACTCATTATACTCCCAAAACATATATTCCCAATTACCTCTTTCTTCCCTATCACACCTCCATCATTTGCCTTTTACCTGAGGAAAATTTTTTTGGAGTCTACATGGGGTATAAAAGTATCTATGCAAACACTTTCAGGCAAAAACTCCTAAATCTTTCTAGATTTTGTTGTATACTTGTGAGCCATACATATGTCATCCCATTGTTTCTTTGTGAATTATAGTTATTGCGCAATATTTTATATGCCCTATTAATTATTCACTTTTAACAGCAACTTCTGTTCTAGATTCAATCAAAAACTCAACCACTGCAGGTCTTTCATTTATGATCCCCCTGTCCTTTCTCATTGTCGATACTCTGATATCAATTCCTGAGAGGGAAGGCAATCACTAACCTGCAATCCAAATGTGTTCTTGGCCTCTTCCCATTCTATTACCTTTCCCTCTCTAATTATTTGTTCCCAATACCTTGGTTCCCTTGCCAGCTTCCTGCAGTGAATTCCAGCGTCCTCTTATCTATTCTTTGTACCCCTAATTGCAGTCATCCCTATCAGCAGAATCTCTTTTCTCCATTCCAGTGTTGGCTTAGTTCTTAGCATACTTTATGAATACAGCATTCTGTAAGACTGTTATTCTCCTTAAGGATCTGCATCCCAAATCCCATTCCTTCCTTATTTCCTGAATTACCCTCCTGTTTTATCCTCATTCCTTACCACTTTGAATTGTAGCTTTCTGCATGTGTTATGTATAAGAGCCTTAACCATAAAGTTCTAAAATATCCCTTCAAATCAGGTAATCTGAAACCTCCTTGATCTATAAGGTAGATCATCTTATCCCATTTGATTCTTGCTCTCTTCCCCTCCCAAATAAAATCCTTCAACTCTTTATTAATTACTACCCACAACTTATCCTCTGGCTGATAAAATATGCCTGACAAATATGCCTGATGTATAAAACTAAAGGGACTAAAAACATCTTTACTGCTTGTATCTTTCTATCCATATCCATAGGCAAGAGCTTCCAGTTTCTCAGTTGTATTATCTTTTACTTAGCATCTTCCCACATATCCTTAGCTGCCATAACAGAATCCTTTTCAATCCATACTCCTCAATACTTCATTTTATCATGTCCTGAAAAATATGGATACTGCTCAACCAATTCATGTGTGGGTACACAGTATAGCTTCAGCATGTGTTTTATCTTCATTAATTTTATACCTCCCCAAAAAAGAAAACAGAACCGTCTCAGAATGTTCCACAACACTGAGATATCCTTTTCTGGTTCCGTCAGGTACAAAATAATATCATCTGCAAATAAATCCAATTTTTCTTGAACACCATACCAATTATATCGTTGAATTTCTGAGTTCCTTATTTTCTTTGCCAATGGCTCTAAATATAATGCAAATAATGGGTTTTCTGGGAGGCTTCTTATGTAGCACTCCTTTCAAAAACATTTCTACATGAAATTGAATTCCATTGCATTGAAAGACTGGGATTCATGGACAGTGCTGAAATGGCCCACAAATGAACTGTGAGTGGAGTCAGACTGGTCATAGGATAGCAACTCATGCAAATATTGTAAAACCAGAGAAACACTAGCCTTGAATGGGCGCTGGTGGTTTTGTTGGCACCAACTGGAAAATATTCTCCATTTGCTTACATATTATTTTCTAGTAGTCTACTTTTTTGCTTCAATTAGAACCTGCTGCACATCCTCAGAAAACAGGTGTCTAAAACATATCATGACCCTGTCATCTAGGCAGTTAGTTGTAGTTGTTTGGTTGGGATGTATTATACACCCCTGATCTTTTATGAGTAAATACAGTCTGTGAACAAGCTTGTAGTAATTGCCCTGGCCAGTTCCAAAAGAAGGGAGAACCGCCTGGGTCAGAAGGGAGTCACCACAATAAGCTCTGAGGAATCATTATGAATCTGGTTCCTCACTGCTTGTTCTTTATGTACTACTTCATTGTGATATTTGCTGTAACCACTTGAAGAGCTCCTGGGGACCACAGATGATTCAGAGAATTTGACAACCTTTATAAGAACCAGTATCTCTTTTATATTTAAGTGTTTTGGTCTGTCTTTCTTTTGCCAAACACCCCGCACACTTATAATCACTGGCATTGCTCCCCAAGCAAAGTCTGAGGCATGTGACTGCTTTGGAGCTGAGTGGAAGAAATGTAGATCTGGATCCTGAGAGAGGAGATGTCTCCACCAAGTGATTCCCCTTTTCACAAATCCAAGACTGGGATTTGAAGAAAATGACTGCTGATTATGGGGTCAAAGATATTTCAGATACCATTGTATCTTTCACATGTGGAGACTTGCAAGAAGTATCACAAGAATCAAGAAAGCCATGAGACCCAAAATCCTGAGGTATTCGCCTCCATGACAGCAAGCCTACAGGGAAAACTCCTGAAAAAGATCTGAATATAGATCTTTTTTTTTCAAATCAAGGTGCTTAGGATTTCCCTCTCTCTTCCCCCCTTGGCTGACCTGGTGTGACTTAGTTTGAACTCTTCAGTTCCCTACAAAACGGTGTCTACAGGACTGAAATCAGTTTCACTCAACATTTAAACAGATTGAACTCTACAGTTCCCTATAAAACGGTGTCTACAGGACTGCAATCAGTTTCTCTCAACATTTAAACAGATTGAACTCTACAGTTCCCTACAAAACGGTGCCTACAGGACTGCAATCAGTTGCTCTCAACATTTAAACAGATTGAACTCTACAGTTCCCTACAAAACGGTGTCTACAGGATTGCAACCAGTTTCTCTCAACATTCAAACAGATTGAATTCTACAGTTCCCTACAAAACGGTGTCTACAGGACTGCAATCAGTTTCTCTCAACATTTAAACAGATTGAACTCTACAGTTCCCTACAAAACGGTGTCCACAGGACTGCAATCAGTTTCTCTCAACATTTAAACAGATTGAACTCTACAGTTCCCTACAAACGGTGTCTACAGGACTGCAATCAGTTTCTCTCAACATTTAAACAGATTGAACTCTACAGTTCCCTATAAAACGGTGTCTACAGGACTGCAATCAGTTTCTCTCAACATTTAAACAGATTAAACTCTACAGTTCCCTACAAAACAGTGTCTACAGGACTGCAATCAGTTTCTCTCAACATTTAAACAGAGTAGGTTACACACACAAAAAGCATTTGTTAAGCTTTCACTTACAGTGCTTTTTAATTAAGCAGGTCACCATATTGGTCAGCCATAGGGCTCTTTGTTTCTACTTGAGTGGTTGCCTCCTTACCCTGTAACTGAAGTAAATTGACTCTTACATTAAAAGCTGTAATACTTACCTTATAGCTTTAGGACACCTTAGGAAACCTTGTAAACTGCAATAGCCCCACTACGTTCGCCCTCGCCACGCTGGGATTCTCTTCGCTCCCCTCCCTGCCCCCAATTCCCTCCCACCCCCAGTACCTCTAAATTTATAGTACTATAGCCACTCCCCCACTTTCTAGATCCTATCTGCTTTCATCTGGGATAATTCCACCCACCCCCATTCTACTACCTACATTCTAATAGCACCTATTATCTTTCATCTGGCATTCTCCCATCCCCCTTCCAGTACATTTACCTTACCACTCTATCTTCTGGTGTTGCATCATCAGGTAAAACAATTCCTTAACTCACTAGCTGAATCACAGATAATGATATACTCCTCTTTACTACCCCTCTTATTCACACCATACCTCCTTACCTTGTATGAAAACCAGTTTCTCACGGGATTTCAGGTCCCAAAAGGTCATACTATCACCCCAGCTGTAAATCCTTCCACCTTCAACCATACTTACAGTACCAGATCCTATCCAACATCTTGTTCAGTCTATCAACATCTCAACCCCAGGCACATTAGCTCTAGATCCAAACACTACCACAAACTAATAAACAAATTCCTGAAGTTCATCACCAAGTATAGACTCAACCTCATACTTGGTGGTGATATTCACCCCAACCCTGGCCCACATACTTCAGATACACATACCCCCTCTACTTGTAATCTAAGCTACAAACCTACAATTAATAGGCCAACTAACTATCTCCTAGTCTGTTATCTCAATATTAGAAGTATTAATAACAAGGTACATGAATTGCATGCACTTCTGGATGTCCACTCCCCTGAGATTCTCTGTTTATCTGAAACCTGGTTATAACCTAACACTAAAGACAATTAAGTGTTACCACCTGGGTACAACATTCACAGGCTGGATCGTGCTTCGAGGAAGGGGGGTGGGGTAGCTGTACTCTATAAATCTGAGTTGAATGTCACCATAGATGTAATACAACCTCCTCAGATTAATAACTCAGAGATTCTTGCCACCAAATTGCAACTTAATAAAAATAAATGCATTAATATCATCTGTATGTACATTCCCCCAGGTAACAATATATCTACATTTGAAGATATCCTGCACTGGCTATCATGTCACTACCCCCAAGAAACCCTACTACTTGGAGACGTTAACATAGACTGGGGCACCTGTTCCTCAGAATCCCCAACCACCCATATTAACCTGCATGCATTTATACAAATCATATCCACCCCTACCAGGACAGGTAAACCCAACCAAAAAAAAGTATACTTGACTGGGTACTCATAAACAGTCACCCCCAACTGTACACCTCTGGTACCCTCCTTAATGGCCTAAGCGATCACCTTCTCACATATGTAATTAAGCACAAAACCATTAATTCCCAACACCCTTACTCAGAAAGGTTAGAAACAATAAAAACTTTGACCCTGCCAAATTCCAACAAGAACTAAACTCATGTAATTGGTCTATTCTAAAACACCTCCCCTTAGAGGAAGCAGTAGCATACTTTAACAACAAATTCCTTGAGATCCTTGATTTGCATGCACCTGTTCGTTCAAAGAGAACCAAGGCAAAAACTGCACCATGGCTTTCTATAGAGTCTAAACTCAAAATTACCCTTAGAAACAAAGCATGGGGCTTTATGGCGTTCTTCTAAAGACCCTCAAGATCACATTAAATACAGACAATCCAGGAACGAAACCAAAAAATCAATTTTACAAGACAAAAAACAATACTACTGTAATTTACAGACAGTAAATCAAAATAACCCACAGAAGTTTTGGGCAGGTTTAAATAATCTACTACATCCTGGACAAACTTCAACCCCAATCCCTGCTACTACTATTGATAAAACCCCTGAATATGTTTATGATAGTTTTAACCAATTCTTTACTGAGACAATTCAAGCCCTAGCTAGCCAACTACCTCCTAGCTCCCCTGGTCCTGAAAGTAGCACCCCTAGAAACCTACTTGCGTTCAGCTTCCAACCAGTCACCACTTCACTTATCCGTACCTTGATCAAAAAATTAAAACCCACTACACTTTCTGCTGATCAACTCCCTGCTGAGTACCTACAAAAATCAGCTGATGCTATTGCTTACCCCGTCTCAATACTAATCAATCGAACCATAGCAGAAGCTAAAATTCCCACCATCTGGAAAATATCCTATGTAATCCCACTTCACAAAGGAGGCAGCTCTACTGAATTTTCCAATTATAGGCCAATAGCTATACTCTCTCCACTTGCAAAGATTATGGAAAAATGTATTCATAGACAACTCATGCACCACCTAATCCAAAATCGCCTTATGGCAGACACTCAGCATGGCTTCCGTCCTCATCACAGCACTACTTCAGCCCTCCTAGCCTTTACTAACACCATAAACCATAATCACAACAATAATTATATATCCTCAGCCCTCTTTTTGGATCTTTCCAAGGCATTCGATATGGTTGATCACCAACTTTTAATCCACACCTTGCAAACATTCTGTCTAGATACTGGAGCCCTCCAATGGTTTCAGTCCTACCTGAATGGTCGACAGCAGGCTGTCCTCTGGGAGAACAAACTCTCTAACCTTCTACCTAACACCCTTGGAGTACCACAAGGCCCTTGCTGTTCTCCATCTTCATTAACGACCTTTATACTGTCATCCCAAAAGTCAGCTGTATCCAATATGCTGATGACTCTACTCTGATTTGCTCAGCCACATCTCCAGTACAGTTATGGTCAGCTACCCAGACCACCTTTAATACAATAGAAAACTGGCTTTCTGAACTTCATCTGATCCTAAATCCCAAAAAACTAAAATACTGTTATTTTCACCAACACGTAGGTCTACCGCTTTCAACTTTACTATAAAATCGAATGATGGCACAATAATCTCCCCTGACCCATCTACAAAACTATTAGGTGTCATCACAGACAATAATCTAAAATTTGACCTACATGTTAACCAAACTATCAAAACCATCAATAAAAAACTAGGGTCACTTTACAGAATAAAAGCCTTCCTAACCCCTCCAGCTAAAATTGCCATAGCTCGCTCTCACCTTCTTTCAACCCTTCTGTATGCATCCCTCTACTCGAATTTAAACAAGACTGTCCTTAACAAACTCTCAATTTGCTACAACCACATTGCCAGGTTTGCCACTGGGCTGCCTTTTAGGACACATCATTGCATCAATCTAAATCAGCTTGGGTGGCTTGAACTACCCAGCCTAATCCAGTATAACCAACTGATTATGGCCTATAAAATCCTCTATAATCCGGACAATACTCCTGCACTTAAAAATATTATCACCCCCTATAACAATCCTAGATCGCTTCGATCCTCTAACAAACTACTAATTCAGACTAGCAAAATTAATAACACAGCCGGTGATTCTCTCTTTGCAAACTCTGTAAGTAGATCCTGGAACTCTCTTCCAGCTGATATTACCTTACTTTCCACCTTTGGTCAATTTAAAACTAGACTCAAACAACATTTGTCACTTAACTGGCTATGTCAATGTATCAAGCCTGGCTAACTCTCTCTAGAATGTGTAAAAATCTGTTAACCAGTTTACTGTGTAATTTAATTTAATACTGACTTGTGCTCAGGATTAACTGTAACCTGTGGAACTTGTTTAACTTGCTTACTTATGTAATCTCTGTAAACAGTCTGTTTGTAATATGTAATGCTGGTATTATGTAATGCTGTATCTGCTTACCCTTGGAGCTTTTCTCCACGGGCCTCCACTGAATATGGACATGCATCCAGTCGGACTATCCCGGTCAACAAATGTAAAATAAAATAAATAAAATAATTTTTTTTTTCCTGTGGAAGAAAAGCTGTTTGCACTGAGGTGTCTATCAGGCACTCAAGAAAAGCAATCCCCTGTGATGGAATCAAAAATGAGTGTTGAACGTTCTCTTGGATTCCTAGCCTTTGTAGATCTCTTACCCAAGTGAAAGATTCCTGACACTTTGAAAAAGACTGCAAAGATAAACAAATCACCTAAATATAGAAACATTTGGATACCCTGTAGCCTGCAACTGGAGCTAGACACTTTGTGAACACCCTTGGAGCAGTGGATAGCCTAAAGGGTAAGGCAGGGAACTGATAATATGATCTAGACACATTAAAAAACACCTGAAATCTGGGTAAATAGGAATGTGATGACATGCATCTTTTTAACTGAAGGTTTTAAGAAAACTCAAATGAGGAAGAAGGGGTAACAGTTTGTGAAGTTATTGAACTTGAGCAGTACCACAAACTGATTCAGGAAAGAAAGATCCAGAACTACTCTTCAGGAATTTTCTTTGTTTGGCACCAACAACATTCTTGGATAATGTCCTTTCCCTAATTGAAGAGAAGGAACAGCTTCTATTACCCCATGAGACAGCATATTATGCAAGACAGGAGGAAAGAGAAGGGTTTGGTCAAGTGGATGAGGAATCCCCTGAAAAGGAGGAATTTCCTCCTACTGCCATATGTATCCAAGATGGTTCAAATTCAGGATCTGCTTGTCTGAAATTAGAAGTTATGTACTTACCATAACGTTCCATCTGAGTAGGTGGATTCATTTGTCTGCAACCTGTGGATTATGGATCCGATATCGGATCCGAACCGGCATGATTATCCAGCTATGGATCCGAGCTCTTAGCTCCTCCCCTCACCCATAATGCCCTGCTCTCCCTACATGACCTCAGATCGAGTTTGCCCTGAATCAAAATACCCTGGAAAGGGTAACACGTAATATGCAGGAAACTGACAAGGCCAGGGGGATAGGAGGGCGGGATGGTTGCAGACAAATGAATCCACCTACTCAGATGGAACGTTATGGTAAGTACATAACTTCTAAATCTGAAGTAGGAGATTCATTTGTCTGCAACCTGTGGGACAGAGTCCCCAGCTACCTGAATCTTGGGCGGCCGTCATGGAAGGATATTCCGGAGCACCGCGGAGCCAAAGGATGCTCTACCTCTAGATGTGATATCCAGCTTGTAATGAGAAATAAAGGTATGAGATGAAGCCCAAGTGGCTGCTGAACAAATGTCATCCAGAGGAATCCTAGCCTTAAAGGCCACTGAGGTAGAAACTGACCGGGTCGAATGGGCATGGACTCCCTCCAGTGCGGGCCTCCCAGAAACCTGATAAGCTAAAAGGATATACTGCGAAATCCAGCGTGACAAGGAGACTTTGGAAATTGGCTTACCCAGATTGAATTTGGCAAAGGAAATGAACAACTGGTCGGATTGCCTATGGCCAGCTGTCCTGTTAAGATAAAAACGAAGCTGCCTGTGAACATCCAAGGAATGCAGCTTGTATTCACCCTTGTTTTGATATTTAGGAAAGAAAACAGGGAGGTTAATGGACTGATTAATGTTTGCTTCTGAAGCTACCTTAGGAAGAAAGGAGGGATTGGTCCTGAGGTATACGCGGTCTGGATGGAAGATCAAGTAAGGAGGTTTCATGGATAAAGCTTAAAGTTCCGAAACTCTTTTGGCCGAAGTGATGGCTACTAAAAAAGCAGTCTTGAGGGATAAAAATTTAAGATCTACTGTAGCCGCAGGTTCGAAGGGGGGAGCGGTCAAGGCCTGAAGAACCAAAGAAAGATCCCATGGAGGAACCGCTTGCTTAATAGGGGGTCTAAGGAGAAAGGTGCCTTTTAGGAAGATTTTACACAATTTGGCAGACATAAGAGGTCCAGAGTCAAGACCAACATGATAATGAGAAATGGGCGCGAGCTGCACTTTGACCGTGGAACTACTGGCACCATCATTAAAAAGAGTGGTTAGGAAGTCTAGCACTAGAGGAAGGGGAACGGTAAAGGGATCTAGACCTTGCCGCTCCGCCCAAATGGAGAATCGTTTCCATTTACTGCGGTAAACTTTCCTGGTAGATGGTTTATGAGCCGCCACCAGGATGGCCTTAACGGGGGACGAGATACCGGGAGTCCTAATTAGGAGTGGAACTGGAGCAGCCAAGCAGTCAGCTTCAGGTTGTCCAGATTCGTAGTTGGTAGGTTCGATGGGTGCAATATCAGATCCGGAATGGGATCTAGAATCCAAGGTGGATTCACCGAGTGAGACCTTAGGTAAGGGAACCAGATCTGTCGAGGCCAGAATGGGGCAATGAGGATCATTCTGCACCCCAACCGAGAGGCTTTCTGAAGAACCTGGAGCATCAGAGGCAAATGGGGGTAAGCATAAAGAAGATCGGGAGGCCAAGCATGCACCACAGTGTCTCTCGGGAAATCCCCTGGAGGAGGGATTAGAGCGAAAAAATTGTCGCACTTGGTGTTTGAGGAAGACGCAAAAAGATTGCAACAAGGAGCTCCCCACCGTGTGAAGATACGTTTCACTACTTGAGCATTGAGAGACCACTCGTACGGGGAAGAGAATGGTGCGACTGAGCTTGTCCGCAAGGATGTTGGACCAACCCGGAATATGCGCTATGCGAGAAAGCGGTTGGTGGAGATCGCCCATTCCCACACTCTCATGGCTTCTCGACATAAGGGATAAGACCTGGTTCCCCCCTGTTTGTTGATGTACCAGACTACCGACATGTTGTCTGACTGAATCGCAATTGTTCCCAGGGGAAGAAAGGCCTGAAGTGCTCGCAACGTCAAAAGCACTGCTCTCATCTCTAGAACATTGATATGCAGGGAGGTCTCTGAGTCGCTCCACATGCCTTGGACTGTCCTGCCTGCAAAATGCCCCCCCACCCGAGGCGGGAGGCGTCTGTGGTCACCGTGGCGAGAGGGGGAGAAGCACAAAAGGGGCGGCCTCTGTGGAGATCCTGTGAATGGAGCCACCACAAGAGGGACCGCTTGCAAGCCTTGCTGATCGCAATGGGATGATGCATAGGTAGAGCAAGGTAAGACCACTGAACTTGAAGTGTCCACTGAAGGACCCTCATGTTGAATCTGGCGAGTGGAAGAAGCGATATTGCTGCCGCCATAGACCCTAGAGCCCTCAGGACCAATTCCGCCGGAACAGAACTGGAGTGGAGGATGGCCTGCACCTGGAGTCTCAGATTCTGAACTCTGTCGGTTGTGAGGAAGGCTCTTAACTCCCTCGTGTCTAATCTGGCACCTATAAAATCTATCAACTGAGAAGGGGCCAGATTGGATTTTGCTACATTTATCGTGATGCCCAGGCGGGGAGCTAGATGAAGAAAGGAGTCTCGCGCCAATGATAGTAGATGCCTTGTTGGGGCAGTAAGAAGCTAGTCGTCCAGGTATGGAAAGACCTGCACCCCCTGAAGCCTCAGGTGGGCCGCAACTACTGCTAATACTTTGGTGAACACCCTGGGGTCTGTGGTGAGACCAAAGGGAAGGACCCTGACCTGGTAGTGACTAGCTCCCAGCCGGAAGCGAAGAAACCTCCTGGAACGTCTGTCCATTAGTATGTGGTAGTACGCATCCTTGAGGTCTATAGAGCACATCCAGTGATTCTCTCCCAGAAGGGGGAGGATGGATTGCAAGGTGACCATCCGGAACTTCTCTTTGGGAACAGCCAGGTTTAACAAGGACAGGTCTAAAATAGGTCTTAGGTCCCCCGTATTTTTTGGCACTAAAAAGAACCTGGAGTAGAACCCTGATCCGATCTGGTCTGGGGGGATGGCCTGGATGGCTCTTTTCCCCAGCAGATGGCCAATTTCTGCCGAAGCGGCCTCCCACTGACCGGATGAAACGTTGGGGAGGGATCTTAATTTTGGAATGTGATGAAAGGGGATCTTGTATCCTCTGGATATAATGCGGAGGACCCAGCGGTCTGATGTTATGGACTCCCATGCCGCTAGGTGCTCCGAAAAACGTCCTCCGACTGCCTCCAGAGTGGAGCAGTCGGGCAACCCCTCAGGGCTGCTGCGCGGGCCGTTCAGAGAAAGGTTCTCTGGACCCAAAATTCCTGGGAGCCCCTCTGCCCCTGGGGCGGCGTCCTCCCTGTCCTCCTCAGCCACGGAAGGACTGGTTGTCCGGAGCGGGTTGGGATTGCTGCGACTTCCGGAACCACATCTTCTTCTGGCTCTTTTGGTTCCTAGAGTAGGACCTCTGGGGAACAGAGAAGTGGATTCCGACGGCAGACAGCGTCTTCCCATCCTTCTCGCTCTGGGTCAAGGTGTCACGAACCGTTTTGCCAAAAAGGGCAGAACCATCAAAGGGGGCATTCGCGAAGGATGCCTTGAAGGGCTCTGTGAAATCGCAATGACGGAGCCAGGCCTGGCGTCTAGTGACTAGGCCTACTCCTGCGGCTCTAGCGGCTCCCTCAGTAGCATGGGACAGCAACCGCATAGAGGTATTTGTCACGGATCGGAGACTGGCCATACGGGTGGATTGCAAAAGTTTGTCCTCCTCTGACATGGACTCTGGGGGGATGCAGCGTATTCTTTAATCAGATCACGCTGCATCCTGGTAACATGTGCCAAGTAGTTGAGTGCCCTCACTGAGAAGGTCGCCAAACTAAACATTCGCTTCCCCAAGCAGTCCATCATCCGAGACTCCTTGCTCGGAAAATTGGACTGAAGGACTCTCCTGTGCGAGTTCCTTCTTGGTGGCTGCTGCCGTCAACATGGCATCTACTGGAGGCCCCTTACTCCAATGGGCACGGTCTGCAGGGGGGCTAAGGATTCTGTCTGGCCTTTTGAGGATTGGCTCCACGGTCTCCGGTTCCTTCCATGCCCTGGTGGTAATAAGGTCCACCAGGGGGTCGGCAGGAGGGGACACCCAAGAGGTAGAAGGGCCCACTTCGAATGCCTCCAAGAACATGGACTCGTCCGAGGAAGACTTGGGGGCAGACCACCCACCCCTTATGCGAAGCATTTCCATGATGTCTCCAAAGGAGACATCCTCGGGGGGTGATCTTGGGGAGCCTTCCCCTTCCTCCAAATCAGTGTCTTCAGTTAAAGACTCGGGGGAGTCTATGTGCCTCCTTTTACACGTATGCTTGCGAGGAGCTTCCTCGGGGGGGGCTGTCCGAGGAGCCCTCACAAGCAGTGTCTTGTTCCAAGGGAACAGCTTGGGGCACTGAAGCGGGCTGTCCCAATGGCCGGATGGTGGAAGCCTGACCCAGTACAGATGGAGCGCGGGACGGAGCCGAAGCAAGTGCCGGGGGTCCGGAAGCCCTCAACAGAGCCCTCTCCACTACATCAAAAGCCGAGGGGGAGCCAGCTCCGACCAAAGGATCCGAAAGTCGGCTCCCCCTCGGATCCGAAGAGTGGATCGGAGCCGGCCCCGAGACACTCGGATCCGAGGGACCAGTGCGCTCCAACACAGACGGCGCCGAAGGCACACTGAGCCCCCCGGATCCGAAGCTCGGAGCCAGGCTCCGAGAGGTCGGATCCGAAACACTCGAGGGCAGGGTCGGATCTGAAGTACCTAGTACTATCGGCGCCGACCCACCCCCCGGCTCCGAAGCTGCCCGGCTCTGAACACTCCGAACCCGGGTAGCAGGTCGGAGAAGGAGCTATAGGCTTGAAAAATGGGGTCGAGCCCCCCCCCCCAGAGGGGGGGGAGGCAGGAGCACTCCCATCTGCATCTGGGCCTGGATGAACCTTCTCATCATCTGGTCCAGATCGGTGTCGGAAAGGCTATACGTTGATCTCGAAGAGGCTACCGAGGTAGGCCTTGAATGCCTCCTCGATAGCCTCGACGGAGATCGGGTCTCCTCCTCCTCAGGCCCCGGTGAAAAACATACCGGAGACCAGAGCCGAGGGGGGGGGGCAGCAGCCAAGGAGGCCGGAGGAGTAGCCCGCTTAGCTGGCGGGGCCGAGACGGAGGTCTCGGCCCGCCGCCTGTGGTGCTTCTCTCTCCGGTCCTTTTTTCTTGCCTCTCTCTCCTCCAACCTAGCAGCGGGAGGTTGAGTCCCAGGTGGAGGAGGAGCAGGCGAGGAGGGAACCGAGGCCACGGTACCCACCACAGGAGCGGGAGCCGAAGCCGAGTCCGGGGGTAGAAGTCCCGCCAGGACCAGCTTCGACCTCCGCTCCTTCAATGCCCTGGGGTTGAACCCTGCACAAATGGAACATCCAGAAGTGAGGTGTTCAACCCCAAGGCATTGAACGCACCGAGTGTGGCCATCAGCCGGGGAAAGCTTATGGCCACACTCGGAGCACTTGGAAAATATTGCCTTAGGGGCTTCTGACATACTAGTCTTTTTTTTTTTTTTTTTTTTTTTTTTACAAAAAAAAGTAAAGACAAAAATTAGTGCTACACAAGCACACACACAAGGCCCCAAACAGACACACACACAGAAACTCCAACCAGCGAGGGGAGGGTATAAACTTAAAGTTTAAGAAATTAAAATTTTAAACTGAAACTATCACAAAGTAATAGGGAATCTAACACAATCACTCAAAACTGACAACAATTTAAGAAAATAACGCTTTCTTAAGGTTTAAATAGCACTTAGCTGAAGAGCTCAAGATCCACGACCTGGTTACCAGCGCGGCAAACTAGATCTGAGGTCATGTAGGGAGAGCAGGGCATTGTGGGTGAGGGGAGGAGCTAAGAGCTCGGATCCATAGCTGGATAATCATGCAGGTTCGGATCCGATATCGGATCCATAACCCACAGGTTGCAGACAAATGAATCTCCTACTTCAGATCAATCTGTTGCCAAACACAGAAACTGTGATTCTGACATTCTGTAAGGGATAAGGGACTTCCAAGGTGGGAGGTCCCTTATACAGTCATTTTCACTTCTCTGACTTTTTGTTGTTGGGGGGTCCTGCTTTGTTTTTGGAACCTTCCTGACACTGCTTTTTAAACATCTGCTTATCAGCCTTCTGCTGAGACTGGTTATTTTGTTTCTTGACAAAATTAGATGAGAGAGCACAGAATTCCTTGGAGAATTTTGAGAAGAAGGGATGACAAACCAGAGAGACTTCTTGAGCCAGTTTACCTTTCCCATCACACTTTTTGATAACCCCTGCAGCACAGGTTCCAAAAACTAAATCTCTATCCAAATGACAATTCAAAATGTCAATTTTCTCATCTTCAGGGAGGTTCTGAGAATGCAGCCAGGTAAACATCATTAAACAGTACCAGTGGCAGTAGCTATGGAAGCGGTACCTACAGAGTCATAAATACACTTCAGACAAACAGAAGAAACTAAACTACTCAAAGCAAAATTTTCTTCACAAGAGGAAACTGAAGCCAAAACATTCCTCATACTTTTACAATTAGCCAGGATAAACTTTAATATATGAGCCTGACAGTTCAGAATTCCAAAAATCAAAGTTGCAGAAGCATACACTTTTTCCCAAATCTTATCTGAAGGGTAAAGATTAGAATTAATAAAATATTTGGCAGCAATTGGATTCATTGAAGCTATAGCTGCTGGGTTATGTCTGGGATTAGTGTATAAAAACTTGAAAAACTGAAGAACTGTAAACAAATTATCCACTTTCTTAACGGCAGCAGGTTCCTTGTCAGGGAAACCGCAGGTGGTGACAAACTCATCCTCCAGTGTTGATAGCACTGGTGGAATGGGTAATAGTTCGGATAATTCCAGTTGCAACAAATCTTGCTATCTTCTAAGGGAATGAGAAACCTCAGTATTTTCCACTGAAAGCAATGCCTGACAGAAAGAGAATCCTTCACAGGGACTTTCACATACCACACTCTCCTCAGTATCTGAATTAGAAATCTGAGGAGAAAACACTGCACCTGTCTCTTCAAATTCCCCTACAGATTCCACTTCATGAACCTCTTTAGGGAAAGAGGAATATGTTCTACTTTTATCAGAAACCACATTATACATAGGGCTAAGGGCCTGTACAAGACCTTGAGTCAAGCACAAAAAATTACTCCTGTCCAGAGTAACTGACAAAGGAGAAGCTAAATGTTTAATTTTCATTCTCTTTTTGACATGAAAGGGGAAAATGGACTAAGTATTCCAGAAACTGTTTCCCCAGGGATGGGCTCACAATTCTGGCTAAGCAGGGGCCCCCCTTCCCTGCCCTTCTCCCATTACAACATGAGCTGCTCTTCTTCAAGCACTGAGGGGCTCCCTAAGAAAAATAATAAATGAGCATTTATATGATATTAGGACAAAAACTTCTAAAAATGCTCTAAATAAACATTCTTTGTCTTATGTCCATTTTAATACATTTTTACTTCGGATCTTAGACATTGCAGAACCCAGTTTGGGAGGAGGTGTCTGCGAAACCAGCTTGGAATACTAACAGTTTTAATGGCAGATTAAGCTGGATGCTTCACATAAACCAGGTATTAATGACGACATTTCCATCTACCCAGTTTTAAAATTGAGAGCTGCCAAGCTTTAATTATATTATATTATATTATATGATTTATATAAATGTTTTATTCATATTTATTTTTAATGATTTTTATTATTATTATTTTTCATCAGTTTGTGATACACTATGTAGTGGTGTACGCAACCATTTGTGTAATTTGAGTATGTCTTTTTAAATTGGATTCACTCATTAATGTGACGTGCACATATTTAATAGGCAGGAAATTAATGTAATTTGATCTGAAGAAATCAGTTGTAAAGAATACCAGATGAAAGCTCTTAACCACATACAGTGTTTTGAATAAAGTTTATTTGATTAAGTTTTTATTTTGGATTTGTTTAACATTTATTTTCACTTTTACATACTGCTGCCCCAGAGGGTTTGGTACAATCCAGTTCACCAAGCCACATGGTGTTTCTCTTCTACTGAGGGGAATCCCAACAGCTACAGAGGACATGGTTAATCCCTAGCTACAGCAGTCATCAGCCTAGAGATTAGGCAAATTACCAGCCTGCTGTGGTGGCAAAGGCTGCTTAACAATCTTTTTTCTTTTTGTGGCTAGAAGAAGGCCCGACCAGGGGACCAGTAGCTTGTTCCATGATTAAGTTGAAAATGATGGTTTCCCTGAAGAAGCTGAGCAGCAATACTTGGCAAAACAGGAAATTAGCAAAAAGCACAGTAAAAAGCACTTTAAACATTTTCCCAGGCCCAAAGAAAAAGTAAAATAAACATACTTCCTCCACAGAAAAAAGTATCTTTAAACAACTTTTAACCACTAAAGTAAAAAAAAAAAAAAGTGTACTCCCATTTAAAGCACATAAAAGTCACGAGCCAGTCAAGGAAAATATTTTTTCTTATCTTAAAAGTACTGGTTTCTCCCAAAAAGTTAACTAAAACAAGTTTAAAAGTAACATGGATGGTTTCTCCCCCAAAGAGAACGTATCTGCCAGCAAGAGGACTGTTTTAACTGACCATTAATCCTCAATAGCCAGCTCAGCAGCGCTCTTCTCTGTGGCATGAAAGCTCTGAAAGACTAGGTGCACAAACCTGTCTTTTTAGATAGTTCAGCTTGATCTGGCTAACAATGTGGATGCTTGGAAGGCACCCAGAATCTTTAGCAGCTGGTTGACTGTTATATCTTATGCAAGATATAACCCATATATCTTAGACTGCTGCAGCAGTGATCAATATAAAGAACATCTATACACCCATTTAGAAAAATATATAGAGCTAGTAGTCCCTAGAGAACCAAATGTCAAGGCAAATCCAAAACGAATGCACTCTCTGGTTTTCCACCATAAATAAACTTTACAACAACAAAAAAGAAACTCCTTAATTTATATAGCAAATCCAAAACCACTCTTCAAGAAATATATCAAAAGCATTGCAAAACAACTGATAAATACTATTGAGTCCAATAAAAGAGACCATGAACATAGGCAGACCCCTGAAGATAATTATAAATCGTTTTTAAGCTATGGTACAAAACTAAGAAACAATACCCTGTATTTATTTCCCTTGACATATTCAGAATGAATCCTCCTGTTCTGGACCAATAGTCATTGCCAATATCTTTTCAAACAAATTCAGTGCAAACTTTATCCCCAGGACTTTCATCTAGAGCCCTGAAGTACAATAAATGTCTTAATCCCCTAATTATCTATAAATATCATTTGCTGAAATTGCTAACCAAGACAAACACTACTTCCTAGATTGGACCTAACAATATGCCTCGTTATTTAATTAGTAGTGTTAAACACACCCTTGCAGACCCTCACTTAAGCAGTTTAACCTAAGTTTAGCTACTGGTTCTGTCCCTGATGATTGGCATACCAGAGTGGTGACTCCCCCTCCATAAGGGTGGCCTTAAAACCAGCTCAGGTAATTACAAACCTATCAGACATAAAAGTCTCATCGGCAAAGCCATCAAAAGTATTACGACTGATCTCATGAACTACAATATCAAGAATGTAATTAGACTTGAACCTCAGTACTTCAGCTTTCTGAAGTGTAGTCATTCTAATAAACTTCCTCAAAAGGGTTATTGAAGCTATATACGGATGCCGGGAGGTACATGCAGCATATCTTTATCTGGCCAAGGCTTTCAACAACATTCCCCATGGTGGCATTATATAGAATGTAAATTCTTTAAAAACTGACCCACATATGGTAAGATGGATAGCAAACTGGCTGAAAGATCGAACCTACATGCAAGTCGAAGGCATCACATCTGAAAATATGAACGTGATCAGCAGTTTCCCACAGGGCTTGGTGCTGACTTCCCCTTTTGCTCTTCTTTTTCAGATCACCAAGCAGAAAGTCAAGACCTCTGGCTAACAAAGTCTGCAGAAAATTGCAAACTAAGCACAGTTAAGTCTCCCTTTGACACCCAAACACTCCAAAACAAACTGTCTCTAGTAAACGCTGTGTGTACTACAAATGGGCTCAAACTAAATGCAACAAAAGTGTAGTATCGACAATTTTGGTAGACAACCTCTCCACTTATCATACTGTATAGACATGACATGAATGCAAAATGAAAATGTAGCCAATGACCTAGGAACTTGGGATGACAATTCCCCTCTCTTTCGACCATCATTTGACAAAGGTTGTCAGGAAATCACACACACACATATATATATATATATATATATATATATATATATATATATATATATATATATATATATATATATATATATATATATATATGGATCTACTTTATATTATCAAAAAACCACATACTTGATACTCAAAACATTCACACCACTTTGCTGAAACGGCATGTTATTGAACACCCAGAAGATCACAATTTCAATCCAGGAAATGAACCACTGAGCCACCACAGTGGACTTTGCCCTTTTTTCCACTATAATGTGATCTCGGAGTTGGTATAGTTAGTTATAGGGGGTGGGGGCATAGCTCCCCACACGGGGGGGGGGTTGATTTTCTTCAGTTTCAGTTTGTTTTTTCTGTGTTGGTGGACAAGTGGTTCTTTTCCCAGAATGAAATTGCAATGTTCCAGGTGTTCGATAATAAGAAGTTATGTACCTACCATAACGTTCCATGTTAGTTGTCTTCTCTCGCCTTCTTTCTTGCTTGATGGGTTCGGAGCCGATCCTCGGCTCCGACTCGGCACTTGCTAAGCTCGAGAGTCACTTTTACCAGCTCGAGGCAGCCCCATATCCCATGATGCAAGGCGGTAAGTACCCAGATCTCGTTTGATGACAAAGGGCAATAGCACCAAGCATAAATACTTCCCAAAGGAAGAAAGAAAGCCTACAGGATGAAAGAAGGACCAGCTCTGAATGGTCTTCAGCATAATAATTTCTTGTAGAAAGGTCTGTCCAGGCCTGGGGAAGGAGGGAGGGTCAAGAAAGAAGGCGAGAGAAGACAACTAACATGGAACGTTATGGTAGGTACATAACTTCTTAATGTTAAGTTGTCAATCTCGCCTTCATTCTTGCTTGATGGGACCGGCCCCTAGCACCTCTATCCTGGGTGGCTCAATGGAACAGACTCTTGAGGACTGTAGAGCCAAAACTGGCTCTGTCCCTGGAGGCCAAGTCCAATTTGTAATGGGAAACAAAAGTATGAGGAGTGGCCCAAGTGGCCGCTGCACAAATAGTGTCTAAAGGAAGTCTAGCTTGAAAGGCTGTAGAAGTAGCTAAGCTCCTAGTTGAATGTGCTTTAGGTTTTGAGCACAGATGTTTTCCCCTGAGCAGATAAATTTCAGAGATGACAGAAGAAAGCCATCTAGATAAAGTCACTTTAGAGACAGGAAGGCCTTTCTTGTTATCCATAGGAAACAAAGAGTTGATCGGATTTCCTAAATTGTTTAGTTCTGTCCAAATAATATCTGAGTTGGCGGTGGACATCAAGATAATGTAGTTTTTGTTCCGATCTGTTTGAATAGTTTGGAAAAAGTACAGGAGATCAATGGATTGATTCAAATTAGTCTTTGAGGCGACCTTAGGCAAAAGGTCGGATTAGTTCTCAATGATACTCTGTCCTTGTGAAAGACCAAATAGGGGGGTCGAACCGATAGAGCATGAAGTTCAGACACCCTCCTGGCCGATGTAATAGCTACTAGGAATAATGTTTTCCAAGAAAGAAATTTTAGGGAGCAAGAAACAGCTGGCTCGAAGGGGGGAAGAATCAAGGATGTCAGCACTAAATTTAGATCCCATTGAGGAGGAGGATTCCTGATTGGAGGCTTTAGCAGGAAAATTCCTTTCAAGAAGGCTCTACAAAGCCTATGGGACATAATATTGTGATCTGCGATCCCGACATGAAAGTTCGAGATAGCAGCCAATTGAACTCTAACTGTGGAAGAAGAGGAGCCTGCATGAAAAATCTCCGCTAAGAAGTCCAAAACTGCCTGAACTGGGGCAGTGAAGGGATCAATATTCTTGGCTTTAGCCCAATAAGAGAAACGTTTCCATTTGCTTGTATAAATCCTCGTGGTAGATTATTTTAAAGAAGCTACTATGATGTCTCTAACAGGGTTAGAGATCAAAGGAAGCCTAGCTAAGGAAGGAAGTGGAGCAACCATGCTGAGAGGTTGAGAGACAGGATAGACCGGTGCAGCTGACCGGATTGGTGAACCAGAAGATCTGGCACTGGGTCCAGATGCCACGGCTGCACCAAAAGGTGACGATGGAGGAACGGAAACCAAATTTGTCGAGGCCAATAAGGAGCAATGAGAATCATTTTGGCTCTCAAAACGGTAGCTTTCTGGATAACTTGAGGGATCAGAGGAAAAGGAGGAAAGGCATAAAGAAGTCCCTGGGGCCAATCCTGGGTCAGAGCGTCTCTGGGGGGATGGCCTGACAGAGTAAGAGAGAGAAGAAGTCTGGGCATTTGCTGTTTTGGGGAGTAGCAAAAAGATCGCAACATGGGCGACCCCATTCCAGAAAAATCTCCTCCACTATAGATTGCTTGAGAGACCACTCGTGAGGCATGAGAATAGCTCTGCTCAATCTGTCCGCTAAAATGTTGGTTTTCCCAGGGATGTGCGTTGCTCCCAGAAACCGATGAGAGGAGATCGCCCATTGCCACAGTCTGAGCGCTTCTCGACACAAGGGGTAGGACTTGGTTCCGCCCTGTTTGTTGATATACCAAACTACAGACATGTTGTCTGTGTGGACTGCAATTGTCCCTACAGGAAGAGAGTCGTTGAGGGCTTGCAACGTTAAAAGCACTGCTCTCATCTCTAGGACATTTATGTGCAGGTGGTACTCGAACGGTTGCCACGTCCCATGAACCATCCTGCCCTGATAATGCCCCCCCCACCCGATCAGGGAGGCATCCGTGGTGACAGTGGCTACCGGGGATGGGGGTACAAAGTGTCTGCCTTGGTGAATCTGGGGAGAAGTGATCCACCAAGCAAGATGATTTTTGCAAATCTGTGTCACCAGAATTTGGTGACGCATTGGAAGTTGTTGGTAAGACCACTGAGTGAAAAACATCCACTGAAGAAGGCGCATGTAGAAGCGAAGAGTAATGGCCGCAGCCATGAGACCTAATACCTTTAGAACCATTCTGGCCTGTACTTTCTTGTTGGCTAGAATGATCCTGACATGACTTTGAATGTCTGAAACTCTTTGGTCTGTAAGGGTAGCTGACATCCGAACAGTGTTTAAGTTTGCACCTATGAAAGTAATAGACTGGCAGGGCAATAAGGATGACTTTTCTAAGTTGATCGAGATGCCCAAATGAGAACAAAGATTTATTGTGTAATCCCTGGCTTGAACAAGCTGATGCCTGGTGGTGGCTGACAGGAGCCAGTCGTCGAGATACGGAAACACCTGGAATCCTTGACGTCTCAGGTGAGCCGTGACCACTGCCATGCATTTGGTGAACACTCTGGGGGCTGTGGTGAGACCAAAGGGCAGGGCTCTGAACTGGAAATGACTGGACCCCAGCCGAAAGCGGAGAAATCTCCTGGAGCGTCTGTGAATTTTTATGTGATAGCATGCATCCTGAAGATTTATTGAGCACATCCAGTTGTCCTTCTGCAAGAAGGGCAGAATCGACTGAAGAGTGACCATTCGGAATCTTGTCTTCCTCACAGACTTGTTGAGTCTGCTGAGATCCAATATTGGTCTCCAGTCTCCCGTCTTTTTGGGGACCAAAAAGAACCTTGAGTAGATTCCGGGCTCTGAATGGTCTGTTGTATCTGGCTGAATGGCTCTTTTTTGCAGTAGTTTTGAGACTTCTAACTCTGCAATTTCCCTTAGACCGGGTGGTACATCTGGAAGGGAATTTGAGGGAAAGAAAGGACTTTCCTCGAAAGGAATTTTGTAACCCTTGGATATGATCGACTGTACCCATCTGTCTTGAGTGAGAGAACGCCAGGCTTCTGGGTACAGCGATAGTCTTCCCCCGACTGCCTCCAAGGAGGGACAGCCGGGCAACATCTCAGGGATGCTGAAAGGGCTTGTCAGAGAGAGACTCTCTGTTTCCCTGGTTTTGTGGACCCCTCTGCCTCTAGAGCGGCGTCTGTTGTTGTTACCCCCTCTGCCTCTAGGGGTAAACTGACCACGTGAATCCGGCGTGACTCCTTGGGATTTGCGGAACCACATTTTGCCACCATTCTGTCCTTTGGGATAAGGTCTAGAAGGGGTGGAAAAACGGACTCCTACGGCAGAAAGAGTTTTGCCGTCCTGCTCACACCTGGTCAACGTTTCCTTCACTTGAGGGCCAAACAAAGCTGACCCATCAAAGGGAGAGTTTGTGAAGGACGCCTTAAAGGGATCTGCAAAATTACATAGCCGCATCCAGGCTTGGCGTCTAAGAGCCACACCTGTACCTGCGGCCCTACTCGCTCCATCAGCAGCATATGATATCAGGTGCATGGAGGAGTTTGCAATGGAGTTAAGGGTTCCTAGCTGCGAAGCAATTTTTTCCTGAGCCCCCGCAGCTGTAGGATCCTGCACAACTTCACCTAGCTCCTTAAGGATATCCCTTTGGAGTCTGGTGAAATGACAAAGGTAGTTCAGCGAACGCATAGCAAAGGTCGCTGAAGAAAACATCCGCTTACCATATCTGTCCATGGTCCTAGAGTCCTTATTAGGAGGATGGACAGGTACGGAAGGATCTGCAAGTTCCTTCTTGGTGGCAGCCGCCACCACCATGGCATCAGCGGGGACACCTTTTGTAAGGAATTGCTTGTTCGACGGGGCAGTAATAAATTTGGAAGGCCTCCTAGGGACAGGCTCTACAGAGTCAGGAGCAGCCCACGCCTTTCGAGCAATCACCTGCATAAGGGGGTCGAA
>NC_056744.1:792524466-792561966 GCF_019279795.1 Protopterus annectens
TCACATCAGAGAAGTTTACTTGATTTCTCTAACCATAGGCACTCTTTGCCTTCTTTATTCCTCTGTTTTGTTGTGCCCTGGCCTCACTGAGGGCATTCTTGTTCTTTTATTTGAATACAGTATTCTGTGCTTTCAGGAGCTCATATACCCCACTCATCAGCCAGGGTTTCTGATTTGCCCATGTGGTGATAATGTTGTTGACTGTCACATCATCCACACACTTTGAGATATAGGCCATCACAGACTCTGTATACTCCTCTAGGTCAATGGGATGATTCACTGTAGCCACCTCCTTAAACACATTTCAGTTCATGCATTCAAAGCAATCCTTTGGTGTCAAGACTGCTCCCTCTGACCATCTTTGATGGTTTACTTCTGTTTAACAGTGGTTTGTATGCAGGAACTAGCATAATGGCAAGATGATCCAAGTTACCCAAATATGGATGGGGTACTACCTTATAAGTTAGTTTTGCATTGATGAATACCTTGCCCAGTATGTTCTTCCCTCTTGTTGCGAAGTTCATGTGCTGGTGGTAGCATGGTAGTACAGATTTCAGGTTGGCTTGGTTGAGGTCACCTGTTATTATGTAAGCAAACTCCAGATTCTTGTTCTGCATATCATTTATGGACAGGTAAAGTGGGACCAGTGCCTCACTGGTATTGGCACAGGGAGGGATGTAAATAGTTGTGAGGCTCACACCACTAAACTCCCTTGGCAAGTAGAAGGGTCTAAATTTTAGTGACATGAACTCAGTGTTCTCAAAGCAGTGGGGGGAACCAGCTAGCAGATGGTACATCAGTTGTTGTTTACATAAATACAAACACCCCTCCTCGAGATTTACCACTGAGTGACTGGTTCCTGTCAGATTGAAATAGTGTCATGCCATCCATATTGATTACGCGGTCATTTATGTTGGAGTTTAACCACATCTCTGTAAACACAAGCAAACAACTGTTTCTCACCTTACTTTGCATGGAGAGCTCCAGCTTTATGTAGTCCATCTTATTATCAGGGAGTGAATACTTGCTAGTAGCATAGAGGAAAGTGCAGGCCTGTGAGGGTTAGCCTTGAGTCTGGGAGTTAGACCAGCCCGAGAACCTCTTTTCCTTGATCTTTCACATTTCTTCCTTCTTATATGCATGGTGAAAATCAGATTTACTTGATCAATACATTTTTGGCCATGCTTTAGTATAATTCCCAGTTTGTGGAGTTCTTGAAGTGTATTAGGTCTTATAGGCCTCTCTAGCAATAGCCCATCAAACATACAGCTCGGTGAACTTAAAAATCAAATTTCCAAAAGTCTATCAGCATTACAACTTTGCATACCTTCAGTACTTGCCCCGATTCTGTTTTTTTCCACAGAGTTCAATGTAAAATAAAAGACAAATAATGCACATCTCTGTTGAGCCGAAGCAGATGTTGCCACACAGTGTGCCGCTATTTTTTTTTTTTTTTGCTGTTGTACAAATGGACTGTCTCTGTGGTTGTGCTAGATGCTAATGAGGCAGTCCAGGGGAGAGACATATGTTAATTAGCCATGTGCTTTCCCACCCCCAGAAATACTTCCAAGTAAGTATCTACCTGCTGGGTGATTCATAAACTTAGTCAGACATGTAGATTAGAGTGGGCACTCCTTGCACATCATGGCAGTGAACAAGGCCAAAAGACCATTTTCATCCACTGTGGTAGAGTTAAGTGCAGGGGAGTTTAGCTGCAAGTTAATGTTAGGAGGTAGGTGCATGAGTATATGCAATGGACTGCATGTGTGAGTGGATGTGTGAGTGTGTTTGCCTGGGAGAAAATAGTAGGTGTGCCAGAAGGTAAGTTAAGGGGTGACTTTGTGTGTAACTATGGATGAATGGATGAGCATCTGTGAGGGTGCTCACATGGGGAGATGGCTGTTTTGCTTGTGTATGTGATTGGGGGTGGGGCAACTCTAGACCAGGGGTAACTCTTTGTAGGTGTGTCTGGGTGGTACTTACACATATTGGGAATCAAGGGGGAACACAAGCCACCAAGGATACTTCATATGGCATACCTTGAAGGCACATATTTAAAATTAATGAATGGAACCAATAGACACCAGGGATAAACAGCATGCCTTAAAATGCTCTAAACAAAATTCAAACGCTTTACCCTTCTACCTCCCACAGATGATATTAGTCCTCTGTGCCACCACTAGACACCAGAGATTGACTTATAAAATGAAAAAAAAAGTACAAAGGGAGAAAAGGAGTTAAACCATGCATCCTTGACACAAGAAACCTGTACAATATCTCATTGCACTAACTGATAAGTTAATGCAGCTGGATCTTTATCATCATATATTAAGGATCTTTAGCATTATGCAATGCCTGCCACATTATGTGGCACATGAGGGAGAGGGACAGGAAATGTTAAGTATACCTCTCCAGTTCATAAGAGAACAGCTTTTGGCATAACATGCATTTACTGAAGGAAATGAAATTGAAACTCAAACATCTGGTATTAAGAACTGACTGTAATCATCTTTGAATTACTAGGGCAGGAGCTGCTGTGGTGGCATAGAGAGATAAAGCCCTAACTATGACATAGCCAACCCAGTTTCAATAAGCAGATCAGGCGACTGATGGAGTGTCAAGGGAGGGAGGGAGGGATGGTTATGCCCATACATGGGGGGTGGTTATGTGGGCACTCCTCACACTGATCCATGGTGTTGGCTGGGAACATCATGTTGGGGATGAAGTTGTCCAAAGAGGGGAAAGGGCAGAGGGTATAACTAAGCTGCTGAGGAGGCAGAGCCATACACCACACACCCCATTGCATGTCTGCCCTCCTGGATGCAACCACAAAGGCTACAATTGGAGGAGAGAATAACTGGATAGGCTTAAAGAGTAAAAAAAAAAAAAACAGGCAGATGGTGGCAGCCAAGACACCTGGGGCACCCTTAGGTTCCATAACTGGCCTCAGCTATATCAGAATTAATTTGGATGGGGGTATGGAGAAGATGGCAGACGCAAAACAGATGTGAGGCACTGGGTAGGAAGCCTATATGGAAAAGTGCTCCAAAAGGAGTCTTCAGGTACTGAAGGGCAGGAATTGTTTTGGGGTACTCAGGTAAGGCAGATCCTACTGTAGGGTTGCCACCTTTTCAAATGGCCAAAGTGGGGCATTTTCGGGACACACCACATTTTACAGGCCGACACATACCCACAGTCAGTACAAAGGATAGAACTTAATTTTTTGCCTAAATAAAAGCTTATTCTTGTAGCAGTTTAGTTGCTTATTCTGTTTCTTGTAACATTTAGGTATTTTAGATACAGAAATAACTATTTTATGCAACTATTACATAAAATATGGGACATAATTATGTCCTACAATCTCAGGACATTTGCCATTTTTAATATTTTTTTGTCAGGACACAACTGCCCAAAGAGGGACTGTCCCTCGCAAAGTGGGGCAGGTGGTAACCCTATCCTACTGTGGTGAAGTAAAACAGTGCTACACTGCAAGCAGCTGAGTGTTGGGGGTGTAAGCATTTCCCTCACAGTATCAAGGTACTCCTCCTGTGATGTCACTCAGCACATCAATGGAAGGTAAGGTTATATGAGAAACCCACTCAGAGCCACAGTACCATCACTCCTCACTTGCCCTGTCCCACTTACAGTGGGTGGTGTTTCATACTCTTTAGAACCTACATAAGGGAAGTGGAGGACCCCTCCCAACTGTACAGCTTTCTCAGAAAAGAGACCCTTCCAATGTGGGTAACTGGATGGAGCAAACAACTGAGGTAAGAATATCAGTGAGCTGGTAATGCAATTTATTTGTGAAGACATTGTCTAGATGACAGTAGAATCAGAAAAGTAAGAAGAAAAACTGAGAAATATGAATCTCCCCATAAGAAATAGCTGTTTAGGTTTTACTGCAGTCCAATAATCCCTACAGACTGTTTATACAGGGACTAATAATGAAGCAGCGATGCATACAACAAAGATGGCACTTTGCTATATTTATATCTCATTACTGAAAGTGAGATCCTGTTTCCTTTTATACACATCATTTCCTATTATTCATACGTGCACCTGTTTCTTTTTGTAGGCATTAAATCTTATTTTTCTTAAGGGACAAACAGAGACTACTTACAAAAACTGCACATGAGGTGGAGCATCTCTAGGTGAATTCCAGATTACTTCGATTTTTCCTTTCTCAGAAGAACTTGTATGACTGACCGCTGAATTCTGTGAAAAGTCAGTAAGTACATATACACATGTAAATGTGTAAATTACGCAGCTATAAAAAAGCATTCAGAAATTCTGCAATGTCAGTTTTGAAACATGCTACATGACCATAACTTATTTTAAATAACCTTAACCTGAGAAATGCATGCATAAGAAAAATGACAAGGCATTAAAAATATATAGCAAAAAATTACAAAGCATTAAAGAATATATAGCAAGAAATACTCAAGTATACTGTATAGTCCTGTAAGGCATCTCATAGCGTGGGTTATAGAGAGACATAGCAACACCTCAAATAAAGTCATACAAATGCATACTGCAGTAAGATGAGCAGATAAACCACCAGTAACCCATATCATGCCATGCTTTATCACCTAAAACTAGGGCTCCAATTCTAGCCTTCATAAGCTTAAGTGTACTCTGCCTAATTGTGAACATTTTAATGTGATTAGAAAGAAATATGTAATAAATCCAAAAATACTTCATGGTGCAGCATTCTCTCTTCTCCAACTTACATCTACCTATCCATCAATCTCAAAGCAGATATGATTAAATATATACATATGTACCAGGGGTATAGGGGTGCATCCCCTTACAGTGGAACAGTCAGGGGGCTTGCCTACCTGTAAAAATGCTTCTGATGTTAAAAGTGAGTTTTGCAGTTTGCTGTGTTTTTTTCTTTTTTTCGTGCTAAATGCAGTTAAATTTTCAAAGCTGTATGGCTTGTAGTATGAAATCTCAAACTTCTAATAGGGCCTTTAAAAGTACACCTTTGTATTCAAATATGGAGTTTTCTCAGCATGGTAGACTAACTACGATGTATGATTTCCAACTGTAGTTTACCATGGTCCATGCTTACTACTTTAGATTGGTCCAAATAAACATCAGCAAAATGAAGGCTGTTTCATTTTTAGCCACTCTGCACCAGGTTTCAATTTATCTAAGCAAATGAGAGCAGTGCTGTTGTATCAGGGGCAACATAACATATTTATTATATTTTTAATAAGAGTCATTTTAAAATAAAAATAACTTGCTTCAGATCAATTAAGGGTTATGCTTATCTGGAGCCAGGGATGTAGCCAGAAATGTATATTTTGTACTTAAACCTTATGCTGTTGCCTCTACCACCTCATTTAAAAAATGTACTCAACTCTGAAAATGCTTCCTCGGTACACCTCAGAAGGGGATACTATTTTCAGCTGTTGCCACTTGTAAACATAAAAATGCTGTTTTAGAGGCATAGTCTTCTTAGGAAAGCATGTTTTGTATTGCACTGTACAGAACAGAACAGTTGGACAGTTCTAAACACCATGTACTGTTTTAACTGTAAAGTTTCTGAGAGATGCCCAGAAAAAAATATACTCAATTGAGTGCAATGAGCATGTCTAGCCAAACCCTTGTCTGGAGCTAATTAAAATGCCCCTAACCTGACCCACAAAAAAAGAAATTATGTACTCACCATAACATTCCATGTTTGTTGTCATTGATCTCGCCTTCCTTCTTGCTGTTTGGGTTCAGAGCCGATCCTCGGCTCCGACTCAGCCATATACTATAGCTCAAGAGCTTTTACTGGCTCGAGGCTAGACCCTATCCTAGCATGCCTAGCGGTAGTTACCCAGATCTCATTTGTGATAACCTAGAACTAGACCATACAAATAGACCAGAGATATCCTCTACTTTACATATCAGGTGACACCTACAGATAAAGGTGTAACCCCTCCACAAAAGTAATAGAAGTACACTGATACTAACCATAAGGTATGGTATAAAGGAAACCCAGACAGTATAACCAATAAAAACAAGGGATTCCTCTCAATCCTCCAGGAAGGGGGAAGGAGGGTGGGACGCAAGAAGGAAGGCGAGATCAAGGACAACAAACATGGAACATTATGGTGAGTGCATAACTTCTTTATGTTATGTTGTCCATATCTCACCTTCATTCTTGCTGGTTGGGACAGTGTCCCCAGCACCTGATTCTTGGGTGGCTCACTGGAAAAATCTCTTCAGGACCGTGGAACCAAAAGATGCTCTGTTCTGGGAGGCCACATCTACTTTGCAATGAATGATAAAGGTATGAGGATTAGCCCAGGTAGCTGCTGCACAGATCGAATCCAAAGGCAGTCTGGCTTGAAAGGCAATAGAGGTAGCCAAGGCCCTTGTTGAGTGCCCTTTAATTTTCCCTGGAAGTTTATGTTTATGCAACTCGTAGACATGTTTTATAGTGTCTGAAAGCCACTTTGATAAAGTCACCTTTGAGACTGCACAACTTTTTTTATTGTCCGCAAAGGATATGAACAATTGGTCAGATTTTCTAAAGTCCTCAGTCCTGTGTAAATAGAAACATAACTGTCTATGAACATCCATTTGATGGAGCTTATACTCTGCCTTGTTGCCATGACTGGGGAAGAACACAGGAAGCTCTATGGATTGATTCAAATTGTAGTCAGAACATACCTTGGGTAAGAATGAGGGGTTGGTTCTGAGAAAACCCAATCCTTATGGAAAATCAAGTATGGGGGATGAATAGATAAGGCCTGTAATTCTGAAACCCTTCTAGCTGAGGTAACTGCCACCAAGAAAAGGGTCTTCCCAGTTAGAAATGTGTGTGGACAAGAAGCAGATGGTTCAAAGGGAGAAAAAATCAGAGCGTCTAAAACTAAATTTAGATTCCCGGGGGGGAGAGGTTCTCTTATTGGAGGTCTTAAGAGGGTAGTACCTCTTAGGAATGCCTTGCATAACCTATGGGACATGATACTGGACCCCATTTCTCCCATATGGAAATTAGAAATGGCAGCTAACTGAACTCAGATAGTAGCTGCAGCTGCTCCTCAGTCAAAGGTTTCAGCAAGAAATTCAAGAATTTTTGAAATTGGAGCAGTAAAGGGATCAAGCTGATTTTTGTTTGCCCAACAGGAGAATCTCTTCCATTTACTAGCATAAAGTTTCCTAGTACTGGGCTTATGGGAGGAAATCGAAATATGTTGAACTACCGGAGAAACATCGGGAAGCCTGGCTAAGACCGGAAGTGTAGAAACCAAGCTGTGAACTTGAGAGTTTGAATGGAAGGATGGGGAGCCCCCGACTGATGCATCAGAAGATCTGGAACTGGGTCCAGGATCCAAGGCTCCACATGCAGGTGAGGCCAAAGGAATGGGAACCATATCTGATGAGGCCAGTAAGGAGCAATGAGGATTAGCTTGCAACCCAATGACTGTGCTTTCTGAAGCACCTTGGGGATCAGGTGGAAAGGCGGAAAGCAGTCCCAGGAGCCAGTCATGAACAAGTGCGTCCCTGGATGACTGTCCCGGTGGTGGGACTAGGGCAAAGTAGCTGCTGAATTTGTTGTTGAGGGGGGTGACAAACAGATCGCAGCATGGCTGGCTCCATTTGCGAAAAATCAAGTCCGCAACTTCTTGTTTCAGGAACCATTCATAAGGCATCAGGATAGCCCGACTGAGCTTGTGCGTTATCACATTGGATTTCCCTGGGATGTGCACTGCAACCAGAAAGCGTTGGGAAGACATCACCCATTGCCAAAGTCTTAGAGCCTCCTGACACAAGGGGTAAGATCTGGTTCCACCCTGTTTGTTGATGTACCATACTACCGACATATTATCCATCTGAATTGCTATAGTCCCTGTAGGTAGAGAGTCCTGAAGTGCTTGCAACACCAGAAGCACTGCTCTCATCTCCACGACACTGATGTGCAAGTGGTACTCGTGTTCCTGCCAAGTCCCTTGAACAGTCTGTCCCGGATAATGCCCCCCCACCCTATCTGGGTAGTGTCCGTGGTCACTGCGGCTACAGGTTGGGGGGTAGAAATGGCCTGCCTACTGTCACCACAGGGGAGTGAATCCACCACTCCAGATCCTTTCTGCAGGATTCCATGATAAGAATCTAATGTGACATGAGTAAATCCTGGAACAGCCATTGTTCAAATAGAAGCCACTGTAGAATTCTCATATGGAAGCGAGCCATAGGGACCAGAGTGATTGCTGCCGCCATAGAACTCAGGACCTTGAGGACAAATCTTACTTGAATTCTCTTTTGTGTGAACAGCATGACAACTTGGTGACAGATCGTTAATACTCTTTCTTGAGGCAGCATTGCTATCATGGCCCTTGTGTCTAAATCTGCCCCTATAAAAGTAATATATTGACAAGGCAACAAGGCAGATTTTTCATAGTTTATGGTGATCCCAAGTTGAGAACAAGAGTGAATTGTGGCTTCCCTTGCTCTGATTAGTTGATGCTCTGTGGTGGCAGTAAGGAGCCAGTCGTCTAGATATGGAAACACCCGGAATCCTTGATGCCTCAGGTGAGCCGCAACTACTGCCATGAATTTGGTGAACACCCTGGGGGCTGTGGTGAGACCAAAGGCCAGTGCTCTGAACTGATAGTGACTGGCTCCCAGGAGAAAGTGTAGATATCTCCTTGACCGTCTGCCCATCTTTATGTGGTAGTATGCATCCTGGAGATCGATAGAGCACATCCAATTGTCCTGTCCCAGAAAATGAAGAATAGACTGCAGTGTTACCATCTAGAACTTTGCTTTCTTGACTGACTTGTTCAGCCTGCTGAGATCCAAAATGGGTCTCCAGTCCCCTGTTTTCTTTGGAACTAAAAAGAACCCTGAGTAAGTTCCAGATCCAATTTGGTCTGTGGCGACTTCCTGGATGACTCTTTTTCTTGGCAAACCTTGAACCTCTAGGTTTGCTTGATCCTGAAGACTGGGTGGAACATCTGCGATAGAGTGCTGTCTTTTTGACAGAGGAAGTTGGGAGAAGGGGATATTGTAACCTCCAGATATTATTGATAGTACCCATGTATCTTCTGTGATTGTCTGCTAGGCTTTTGGGTACAAGGATAATCTCCTCCCAACTGTCTCCAGAGTTGGACAGTCGGACCTCCCTTTAGGAGCGCTGGAAGGGTCTACCAGAGACTGTATCTCTGTTGCCCTGATTCTGCGGACCCCCCCATGCCGTGAGGTCGGCATCTTCCATTGTTATTTCCCCCTCTGCCCTGGGAGAAAAATCTCCATGTGTGTCAGGTGAAGCTCCCTGTGATTTATGGAACCACATTTTCCCGCTCTTCTGGCCTTTAGGTTAGGGCCTAGACGGAGCAGATAAATGTACTCCCACGGCAGAGAGAGTTTTGCTATCCTGTTCACACCTGGTAAGAGTCTCTTTTACCTGAGGCCCAAACAAGGACGAGCCATCAAAGGGGGCGTTGGTAAAGGAAGACTTGAAGGGCTCCACAAAATGACAAAGGTGCATCCAGGACTGTGTGCATAAGGCTACTCCTGTGCTTGCCGCCCTGCTCATTCCATTGGCTGCGTAAGACATTAGCCACATAGAGGAGTTAACCACTGAAGTCAAGGTCATAAGCTGAGAAGACACCTTGTCTGAGGCTCCAACAGCTGTAGGATCCTGTAAGGTATCTCCTAACTCTTTGAGGAGATCCCTTTGAAGCCTTGTAAAGTGGGACAAATAGTTCAGTGACCTGAGTGTAAAGGTCACTGAAGAAAACATACGCTTCCTTTATCTGTCCATTGTATGAGACTCTTTATTCGGCGGATGGACAGATGAAAAAGTTTCCGCTAATTCCTTCTTGGTGGCTGCTGCCACCACCATAGCATCAATGGGAACACCTTTAGATAAGAAGAGTCTGTCTTCAGGGGCTGTAATGAATTTATTGGGCCTCTGCGGAACTGGTTCCATCATGCCTGGAGAGCTCCAAGCCTTCTGACTCACTACGTGCAATAGTGGGTCGAAAGGAGGAGATACCCAAGTGATGGAGGATCAGGAACCGAATGCATCCTCCGAGGGACCTCTTCCAAGGGATGCTCAGAGGAGGTTTTGGAAGAGGTGGGATCACCCAATGGGGTGTCCTGGAGCATGGGTTCCCTGCAGTCGAGGTGGAGGGGAGGTTCGGAGGTGGACACTGGCACTGAAGGCAAAGGAGCCAATGGAGCTGAGGGTGGAGCTGTCTCAGCAGACAGCATGCTCCTCATCACCTTGAAGGCATCTCGGTCATGACCTGAAAAAATCTCCGGCTCTGAAGAAGCTGGAGACTTCCTCCAAACCAAGGGCAATGGCTCCGAGGCCAATGTAGGAGACAAGCTGACCTGCGCCAAAGCTCCGAGAGGATGAGTAGGGTCGGTCAAGGGTCCGATGCTGCTCCCCCCTCCCAGATCCCTTGATAGAAGGAGGTATCGAGGAGATCAGAATGGTAGTTGGAACTGAAAGACTGGGGGGGGTTACTGGAACCTACGGTTCCACCACTACGACTTCCATACACTCCGGCTCCAAACTCAGAGGAGTCGGAGGAGGAATTGAGACAGGTGTTGTTTGGGCTGTCAGCACCACTTCAATCTGGGATGGGCCCGAAAGTATTTTGACTAATGCTGGTGTCCTAAGAAGCCTCTTTACCACTCTCTCCATATCATCATCCGATAGGCTCCTGGATGACCGAGAGGAATGGGTTGAAGATCGGTGACTGCCCGCCACAGATTGTAATAATGGAGACTGTGGAGCAGACCACACTGGTTCCAAGGCAGGAGACCTGGAACGCTTGTGAGACCTTACTAGCTCCAAAAACACAGATGAAGCCGTAGATGAAAGTGTCTTATCGGAACCGACAGTCGGGTCCGACTTAGTTTGTGGCTTGCCCTTCTCTTTAGACGGGTCTGAACTCGGAGCTGAAGAGGATGAAGGCTTGACCTTTTCCGATTGTTTTGCTGGCTGAGTCCCCTCCATAGCAGCATCAAAGGGGACCTTCAGTAAACCTCTTAAGATTAATCTGTTTCTTCTCTCCTGCAGGACTTGTGAACTAAAAGCATGGCAGACAGAGCATGAATCCTACAGGTGAACAGGTCCTAAACAATATATGCAAGTCATGTGCCCATCCGTAAGGGACATCTTTTGGCAGCACGAGTCGATTCCTTGGCAGTATCTTTGGACATAATACAGAAAAGCACTAAGTAAGGCTATAAACTACTGACAAGATAACTATCCAAAAACAGACAAAAATATATATATATTTTTTTTTTAACAGACAGCAAAGCAGAGAAGGGGGGAGCCTTAAGTTAAACGGCGAACTCCCTACCTAAGGAGAGCCTCTAACTTCAACAGCAACTCCTTAAAAGTTAAAGAAGGTAGAAAAAAATGAAGAACCCTCTAAGTTAAATGGGTCTAGAAGAGAAAAAAGGGCCAGAGAGAAAAACGGTTAGTCTCCAACAAATGCAAGTCACTCGGACGGGATAGCGAAGGTATAACAGGTATTAATAACTAGTTAGAGAGATAAATAAGAAGATTTATTTCATCAAGAGTAACAAATAGAAAAAAAACACTTAGCCTGAGCCAGTATCCGCAATCTCGATGCTGCAAGCGGCAAATGAGATCTGGGTAACTACCGCTAGCCATGCTGGGATAGGGTCTAGCCTCAAGCCAGTAAAAGCTCTCCAGCTATAGTATATGGCTGAGTTGGAGCTGAGGATCAGCTCTGAACCCAAACAACAAGAACAAAGGTGAGGCATGAGCAACATAACATTGACAGTTATCTTGCTGCAAATCAGCATAACTTCTCTTCACACCCTGCCCCACAGTGATATGGCAGGTGCAACATAACAAAAATTCCCTTAAATTAAGATGAAAGCCAGGAGGAGATGTTACAGAAGGGTAGAAAGGTATTCAGGCAGGGAATAGAAGACAATAAATGGCTAAATAATACAGCATATAGGACTAAACAACATAACATACATCATTGCTACATAGTGTTAATATGTAATGCAAACAGTCTGGGAAGCAAGAGATTAAAGTTCAGGCAGTGAAAGAGGATGGATGTTGCTGGTATTACAGAATCAAGACACAAAGGCAATATAGGGAGGTACACCAATAGTCTGACATGTTCCAGAATGACAGAGGAGGGAGGAGTGGAGGTTGATCAGTGATCTAGATAAAGAATTACATCACATGAGAGAAGGAGGAGGAGAAACACAGTCCCATGAAAGGGGTGAAGGAGACATCAGGTTAAGAGTCTAGGGTAAGTACTCCAGTACTTAAGGGGGAAGAAGGGGAATCACTGCTGGATCAGTATAGTGTGTTGGACCTCAAACACACTGCAGTAGAAAGATGAAAGACACAGACAAAAAGAATAAATGAGTCAGTTAGGAGGAATAGAGATACTCATGAGGTTCTGAATCTGTAAAGAGTACTTTGGAAGATTCTGACGTTCAAGGTAGAGAAATGTAAGCTGACGGAGATCTTGGGCAAACAGTGGTTCAGCAAGTGGTGCAGAACTGTATCAGAAAGTATAGAAATCTGAATGAAGTCTTATCCAAGAGGAAGTGGTAAAGGTGTTGAGATGAAGATGCCATTGGTGAACAGCAATCAAGCCACTGTCTGGTACGATAACAACACAAAGAAACAAAGATGATATGTGGAGTTTTATAGGAGAGTGAGCTGGGAAGACAGAGGGAAAATGAATTAGGAGTCTGGAGACCAATGGAGAGAGTAACTAAGATATGGGAGTAGACAGACACAGTGAAAGAGAAGCAGGAGGCTGACAGAGAATTTGTTGTCTTAAGGGATAACAAAGCAGAAGGACAAAATGGACTGCCTTTTGGAGCTGAAAAAACACAGGCATGTGAGCTGGAAAGAATAAGAATCCTGCAGCTGTTCAGCGAAAAGCAGTTCAAGCTCAAGCTTTGGTACAAAAGTTGGCTTCAAGTAATTTAGAGGAAAATATAAGTCAAATGTGCTCAGAGTTGATTAAAATAAAAAGAGGTCGGAAAAATGGAAGAAGCTTAAAACAGCTATTCAGATGAACTGATAAAACTGTAAAAATCAGACATCAAATGAAGAAAAGGTTGGATGAGAATGAGACTGCTTTACTAAAACTTTCTTCACTAGTTCTGATTGCACGTGAGAAGGGAAAATTGTATGCATCTGGGAAACTTAATGTTTGTGGAATCACCTTTGCTGACAGCTTTAGCTACAGCTGTGTGCTAATAGGGTCTAATCAGTATGTATATATATATATATATATATATATATATATATATATATATATATATATATATATATATACACAAGGATATAGTATCCTTGTCACAAAGACCGAGTTTCCTTGTCAGGACAGAGTATCCTTCTCAGTAATGAAAGTATATTCTAATAAAATATAAAGAAAAGAAACAGAGGATTCCTTCACTGTGAATGTGGGTGACCCTAATTATAATTGCAGATCTATCCCTTTGGTATGAGAGTGGGTTTTTATAATGGGTGCCAGTCATACCTCAACCTCTTAGTGCAAGAAATATGGACAAAGCCCTGAAAAATCGGGGGGGGGGACAAAAGGCCAAAAATAGGGACATATTGTAAATATTTCTCTTATAAACTTTGAAAGTCACTAGAGTAACAGGGTTCATTTTAACATACATTTTCTGAAGGATTTGTAGTCTGAATCTTATATGTATGTCATTATTTAGTGACTTCAATCCTCAGATCATTCAAGTGATTTGCCAAAAAAACACACATTTTATCAGGAACAGACCAAAAACGTGACCCAAAAATCTGGACATTCTGCAAAAATCAAGACAATTGAGAGGTATGGTGCCAGTACAAGTGGTTTTAAAGAGAAGGAGTATAAGAATCCAGGCAGGCACATGTTTAATAAGTATGGAAGAGACAGTTGTAGTTATTTTGTAAAAGGGTCTGAACTCATGACTGTGATAGCACTTTACAGAAAAAGGAACTGTTGATGGGAACATTTTAGAAATTCTAAAAAACATAGACTAAAACAGAAAGGTAATAAGGTACCTACCTCTTATTGGTCAGTTTTTAATGTCTGGCAAGAAGAATCTAGAAATAAGGAAAAGGAATCTACAGCTAGAAGCTTAAAATATAACTCAGCTTGATTAAAGACACAGCTGCAGGCAGCAAATAGAACAGTAAATAACACTACAAAAATGTGCAAATGAGAAATCCCACTCCTGGGGTATGTAAATATTAAGAGAGAGAAATTATCAGTCATGCAGCCAGAATCACTATAATGATGACGACTGGCCTCTGTTACCTTCTGCACCCCCACCAACTTATGACCCACCCGTGCCTCAAGAAGCTGACAATTATCCCTCGCCAAGACGGCAGTTGGTGGTGACTTTTGCAGAAACAGCCATAACTTCCCAAAATACAGCCCAAGCTATTTTCTGCACTTCCAGTAAACCCTCTGGGACAGGTTATAATACTAGCCTTTATCATCATCAGCAGCATTCAGTCCCTGCAGTACCACCTTTCCACCTTCAGACCAAATGTTAATGCATATAGCTAATAAAGGGAAACAACTGTACCACAGACATAAATACAGAACAAATGTTAAACATGGTAAAGTTAAAAAGATTTTCTAATAAGAGTTCATCAGCAAAAACTATCACTTTGTGTAAGATTATGCACATTATTACTCAATGACTAATTGTTACAGATGGAGGAATATAAGTGGTGACTCATTGCAAGGTAAACTGCAGGAAAAGAGACAGACTGAGTCTTCTACTATACTGATATATCTTCCACACCAATACACCCCTTATGAGAAGTACAAAACTCCACAGCAGCCTCAGATAGTGAGGCCAAACCTACTATAAGTGTAGTACAACCATGGACTGCAGTGGATATTTAAACCATTGTAGATTCTCTCCCTCCTATTCAAACGTACTCAGCAAAATATGCAAACATGTAAGAAGGACATGTGCAGTTGCAAAACCATACCATCAGAGACATAAGAGCGGTATTAAAAGCCTCCACACCTGATATTCTTAGGAAAATATAAGATAAAGCTAACATAGGTGATAACTTTCCAAAACATACAGATAATGGATTTCTAGCTGCAAGAAATAATCTCATAAAAGCCATTACCACAATTTGCCCCCTACCCATAAATGGGCAACAATAAAAGCTATTGTGCAGAAAAAGAATGGATCTTTACATGCATATTTGCAGCACATGATAGATGCATTTGAAGCCTTCTCTGGACATCCAGAACCTACAGAAGGTGCAGCAGCCAGCGGGTTCTCAGCAGCTTTTGTAGAGGGCTTGTTGCCACTAATACAAGAACAGATTAAAAAAGAAAGGGTAATTGTGAGGTGGAGTTCAGGGAAGAGTTAAGACAGGCACTGGGTGGCAGTAAAGAGTTAACAAATAGCTGGGTAACTACAGCAGAGCTAGTAAGAGATATGGCTAGAAAGGTGTTTGGTGTGACATCTGGAAAGAGGAAGGAGGACAAGGAGACCTAGTGGTGGAATGAAGAAGTACAGGAGAGTATACAGAGAAAGAGGTTAGCGAAGAAGAAGTAGAATTGTCAGAGAGATGAAGAAGTAGACAAGAGTATAAGGAGATGAGGTGCATGGCAAAGAGAGAGGTGGCAAAGGCTATCGATAAGGCGTATGAAGAGTTGTATGAAAGGTTGGACACTAAGGAGGGAGAAAAGGACCTGTATCGATTGGCTAGACAGAGGGACCGAGCTAGTAAAGTTGTGCAGCAGGTAAGGGTGATAAAGGATAATGACTGAAACTTACAAGTGAGGAGAGTGTGTTGAGCAGATGGAAAGAGTACTTCGAGGGGCTGATGAATGAAGAGAATGAGAGGGAGAGAAGGTTGGATGATGTGCGGATAGTGAATCATGAATTGCAGTGGATTAGCAAGGAGGAAGTAAGGATAACTATGAAAAGGATGAAGAATGGAAAGGTTGTTGGTCCAGATGACATACCTGTGGAAGCATGGAGGTGTTTAGGTGAAATGGCAGTGGAGTTTGTAACTAGATTGTTTAATGAAATCTTGGAAAGTGGGAGGATGCCTGAGGAATGGAGAAAAAGTGTTGTGGTACCGATTTTTAAGAATAAGGGTGATAAGCAGGAAAATTATTGTCTGTGGGACCTGAGTATTCAAGCTCCTATGCAGAGGAGGAAAAATGTCCATGAATAAAATACCCTAGGGAAGCCAACAACAAATGGATGACCAGGTAGGCTGCCTTAATAAAGGTACGGTGGGATGTCGGTGAAGAAGCTGGGCTACCGGTAAAGCCTTGAGAAAGGCTGTGCGTACCCGAGCGCTTGTGGTTGAAGGCTGAGTAAAGCCTTTAGAAAGGCTTCATATGCAGGTCGTAGTTCCGGCTGGTCAGGTCGCCTAGTGAGAGGAACCGCTAGTGTGGCAGCTAGAAATCAAAGATGAAACACACAGAAAAAACAGGCAAAACAATGTAAATGTGGCTCAGCTAAGGAGCTCTGCTCGCCGTGGTGGCAAAAAATCAATGTAGTCGAAGTTCAGATTCTAGAAGGTCGTACTTTATTGAAGTAAAAAGTACCAGAAGTACAATCACCATCGAAGCGTAGTTCCTTAATGGAAAGAGTGATCCAGAGGATTTCCTTTTATAAGAGTACCTGGGGGTGTGTCAGTGGGAGCCAATCAAGTGTGGGTGAAAAAACCTTTATTGTGATTGGGCACGACAACTTGACATCACACCTTACAATCTGATAGGTTAGATACCCTGAGCCAGCTCATTTGTGGCTAGTAGAATCACTCTAAACCTACAATAGTGGAGTTCGGAGATTAGCTAAGATTAGCTAAAAAATGTAGTTAACTAAAAATAGTCTTGCTGGAAAAAAAAATCAACCCTTGCTGGTAAAATACATTGTTAGGCTACACTTTTCGAAATCTTCATCAGGATGGTGGACGACCTAAAAGAGCATAATAAGCAAAGCCGAGCGTACTAGAGAAATAGCAACAACATGTATGTAAAATAACATGTATGTAAAATAAGAAACAGGCTAGAAAACCAAAAAATAAGACCAACAAATAAGAACCAGGCTGGATATCCAAAAAATAAGATACAGAAACTAAAAAGAGAAACAAAATAGTGAAAAATTCTTAAATAATGGATATCAATAGAAACTAATGTATTAAGATATGGAACTGAATGAGGACTGTTAATTAAAAAAAACAATCTTAAAAAGGCACTGATATTTAACCTGAAAAACTAGAAAGACACGGAAAAAAAAAAAGTAATACTGAACCATTGTAGAAAACATGAAAGACATGAAAGACAAAAATATATATATAGATGAACCATTGACCAAAAACCAATGAGTCCAAATTTGCCAGGGGAAGTATCAGACCATGGGCTGGAGGTAGACTGGTGAGATCAAAACTGGCTGTCGCACAAAAGGTAACAAGGTGATGTACAGAGCTGTAGTAACTACAGAGGGATTAAACTGATCAGTCACAGCATGAAGTTATGGGAAAGAGTAGTGGAAGCTAGGTTAAGAAGGGAGGTGATGATTAGTGAACAGCAGTATGGCTTCATGCCAGGAAAGAGCACTACAGATGTGATGTTTGCTCTGAGAGTGTTGGTGGAGAAGTACAGAGAAGGTCAGAAGGAGTTGCATTGTGTCTTTGTGGAGTTAGAGAAAGCATATGACAGGGTGCCTAGAGAGGAGTTGTGGTACTGTATGAGGAAGTTGGGAGTGTCAGAGAAGTATGTAAGAGTGGTACAGGATATGTACGAGGGTAGTGTGACAGCGCTGAGGTCTGCGTTGAGAATGACGGATACGTTTAAGGTGGAGGTTGGATTACATCAAGGATCAGCTCTAAGCCCTTTCTTATTTGCAGTGGTGATGGACAGGTTGACAGATGAGATCAGACAGCAGTCCCAGTGGACTATGATGTTTGCAGATGACATTGTGATCTGTAGTGAGAGTAGGGAACAGATGGAGGAGACCCTGGAGAGGTGGAGATATGCTCTAGAGAGAAGAGGAATGAAGGTCAGCAGGACTAAGACAGAATATATGTGTGTGAATGATAGGGAGGATAGAAGAATGGTGAAGATGCAGGGAGTAGAGGTGGTGAAGGTGGATGAGTTTCAATACTTGGGATCAACAGTTGAGAGTAATAGTGAGTGTGGAAGAGAGGTGAAGAAGAGAGTACAGGCAGGATGGAGTGGGTGGAAAAGAGTGTCAGGAGTGATTTGTGACAGACGAGTGCCAGTAAGAGTGAAAGGGAAGGTCTACAAGAGGGTAGTGAGACCAGCTATGTTATATGGGTTGGAGACAGTGGCATTGACAAAAAGGCAGGAGTTAGAGCTTGACGTGGCAGAGTTGAAGATGTTAAGATTTGCACTGGGTGTGACGAGGATGGACAGGATTAGAAATAAGTATATTAGTGGGTCAGCCCAGGTTGGAAGGTTTGGAGACAAAGCCAGAGAGGCAATATTACGTTGGTTTGGACATGTGCTGAGGAGAGATGCAGAGTACACTGGGAAAAGGATGCTAAGGATGAAGCTGCCAGGTAACAGGGAAAGAGGAAGGCCTAAGACAAGGTTTATGGATGTGGTGAGAGAGGACATGCAGGCGGTTGGTGTGACAGCAAGATGCAGAGGACAGGAAGAAATGGAAATAGTTGATCCGCTGTGGCGACCCCTAACTGGAGCAGCCGAAAGAAGAAGATTAAAAAAGGGTTTTTGAATTGGTCAAGCTTAGGCATCCATAAAACTGCATATCAAGCATAATATGTAACCAATAATATACTTAGGGAAAAAGGAAGAAAAGAAAAAGTTAGTAGCCATTCAGCTCCAGGAGATCAATACTGACTCCTGAGGGTGGGGTAGGGGAAGAAGAAATTGTGGAGAAGATGTAGATTCTGATTCTTTCATCAATCCCCCAAACAGTATCAGCAAAATTATCATCCCCTAACTCACCACCATCACTGCAAGGTGCACTACATTTAACTGATTGTTTTAATTGTGGTCAAACAGGCCACTGGCAAAAAGAATGTCCATTAGCTGTACAGCAAGCAAATTTGCCAAATGCTCAAATATCACATCAACGTGAAAGAAACTGTCTTGTATGGAATACTGCTTGGCAGCCACCGATGTGGCAGCAAACTCATTAGGACAGCCATGAACAGGAATCATATTTATTTCCCCTGGTGCAGATTGATCAAGATGGTTCTTTAGTCAATGTTAGAGTACAAAATACATCTAACCCATTTCTTGTAGATACAGGAGCTACTAGATCTCTTTTTATTCCAACAAATGCCAAACACCTTCCACTTTCTAAACACACAATTCAGTGTGTAGATGTGTCTGGATGTCCTGTAGATTATCCAGAAACAAAACCTCTTTCTATTCAACTTGTCATCTAAAAGATCAGTATACTATTATTGTAGAGAATTCAGCTCCTTTAAATCTCTTACTCGAGATTTAATATGTAAACTTAGATGTACTGTTTATTACACACTTGATAGTGTAGTTTTAGATGCTCCTAATGAATTTTTCTCCTTATATTCAAATACTGTCTTTTCAGATGACGATGCCTGTTTTGTTGTTAAACATCAGAAAATAATGCAGAAAATATTGGCATGGAGGAATTAAATGTTATCCCTCTGCAGCTCTGGTCTACTCATGAGAATGAGGTAGGGCTCAGAACCTGAACTTATAATATTCAAACCTTGTGAGCACCTGCCCATAGGTTCATAGGTTGGTACTAGGCTATCTGCCCGAACGCATTTATAAGTCTAGCCAGAATGTGTTGGCTTTCGCCGCCCCCTTAGATTAGTTCCCTGTGCCTCTGTCCAGCAGAGCCAGTGAAGTTATCCCCGGGGTAAACTTTCTGTTTCCCATCCACTCGTCAAGGTTTCTTTTGAAGAGTGTTAGCGAGGAGCTCTGCCTAATGTAGATTGGAATCTTGTTCCAAAGTATGGGAAGTCTCTGGGACAGGAATCTATCCCTCCAGCATGTCCTATTTATTGTTGTGGTGATGTTTAGATCCCTAGAGCGTGTGGCTCAAGGAGATAAGGTTTTCTTTAGGTGGAGCATGTCCATCAATTCTGGGTTGGACATGGCCTTGTATGTCAGGCAGAGATCACCTCCGAGTAGGCGGTATGCAACAGAGTACAGCTGGAGTTTCTTCAGTCGAACTGCATAGGGCATCTGTTTGAGGCCAGTGATCCTCTTGGTGAGGTACTTCTGTGGTCTTTCCAGCTGTTGCAGGTGTCTTATAAGGTACATCCCAAATGGGGCATTGTACTCTATGATGGGTCTGATGAGTGATGAGTAGAGGGGCACAATCACCTCTTTTGAGCTGGATGCGAACCCTTTTGTGATTAGGTGGCCCATGTAGATGGATTTTCTAACCACTTTGGCAATGTGATTATCAAAGGTGAGATTACGATCTACTTGGGTCCCCAGATCCTTTATTACATCTTCCGTATTTAGGGGACTATCACCTATGTGATAGTTTGTGGGTACTTTGTTTTTTTCAAAGGGGATGGCTATGCACTTTTTGGCATTTAGCTTGAGGCCATGATTTTGACACCAGGTATCCATCTCAGTGAGACCATTTTGGAGGATGTCTGTGTCAGCCAGAGAGTCAATTATAGCCCCTAGTTTGCAGTCATCTGTGAACTTGGTCAGCCATAGTCCTCCTGTGCTTGCCTGCACCTCTGAGAAGTATATGCCGAACAGGAGGGGTCCTAGGACTGAGCCCTGGGGAATGCCACTTGTAACCGGTTTAGAGTCGGACCTAGCTCCCGCAACTGTCACCATGTGGGTTCTGTCTGTGAGCCAGTTGACAACCCATCTTGTGATGTAGGGGTTTATGTTCAGGCTGGTGAGCTTGTCTATAACACCAGAATGGGGACCTATAATACCTGAAGTACCATGGTACTTCAATATCCTTTGACAGCAGAAGCAGCGAAAGGACTCATATTTTTTATTTCTGAATTGTTACAGGAGTATACTTTGACAAGATTACAGCAAGAGGTATGTAGAATCTCCTACCCTTTTCTCTAGAAAAATGAATAAACAATCAGACAAGATTGTTTCCTTATGAGTCTACTTTAATTCAATACATAGATGTATGCATGATTTGCTTTTAGCTTCAAGAACTGTAAATGAATGTAAATGAGACACTAATTTTACTTTTGACTCAGTAGAATTAGGATTTGAAGTTAATAAAAGCAAATTGCAGTTGTGGAAATGTATTTTATTTATTTATTTTGCATTTGTTGACCGGAAGTGTCCGGCTGAGCTATTGCCCTTTTTCAGCAGAGGCCTGGGGAGAAAAGCTCCAAAGATATACAATGCAATAAAAATAGCAGTACAGATACATTTCTATAAAAATAGGAATAGAGAATTTTGGCAGTTAAAATACGTAAGCTATATACATGTATATTATTGACAAATAAAACAGTACTACAAACAAAAAGGAGAATGTTAAAAAAGTAGAATAAATTGTATGTTTTGGTTTAAAAAGAGAGTTGAGCAAATATAAGGTTTTGTATGCGGAGTAGCAGAAAATTAAAAGGTTACATAAGAATTTCAGGGAGCAGAGTACAAAAGAAGCTTTGGAGGTTGCTTAGGAAGCATAGGATGAAGTAGTTAATGGTAAGTTTTAGTAAGTTAGTTTGACTGTACTACAAAAGGTAGGTATTAATCAGGGAGGGTGAGTACAATGGCAGGACCAGTGTTTTTTAAAGTGGTCTTTGGTTGCTAGCTTAAATTGTTTGGGGTGAGTCAGGGACCTTATTTCTAGTGGGAGTTTGTTCCATGCAATATAGGGGTGGTAGCTATACAAGTTACACCCTGTGCTGGATTTGGGTTTATGGATTTTTAGTAGGTCTTGGGTTGAGCTTCGGAGAAGTCTGGTAGGGGAGTAGTGAGAGATGAGAGATGACAGACTTGGGCAGAAATCAGGCTGATATAGGATGGAGTGTATGATTTGGAGTTGAGATTGTAGGAACAGGTGAGGTAGTTTGGGCCAGTTCAGGTATTTTAGAGAGAAACAGTGGTGAGATTTATATGTTTGTTGAGCTGCAAATCTAGCTATTTTGTGGTAGGTTGATTCTAATTTGGTAAGTAGGGAAGAGTTCAGATTTATGAGTATTTGGGAACAATAGGTTAGGTATAGTAGAAGGTATGCATGGGTAAGAGAAATTCTAGCTTCAGTAGTTAGGAATGTGTTGTTCCTGTATACTAGTCCTAGCTTTTGCTGGGTTTTTTTGATACAATTGTTAATGTGAAGATCGAATTTTAGTTGGTCATCAATGGTAATGCCAAGGAGTTTTGTGCTAGTTTCGACTTCTACAGGAGTACTATTAGGGACTTTATGGAGAAGGAAAGTTTAATGTGGTTTGCTGATTTAGGTAGAAAGAGTAGTAATTTTGTTTTCTTAGAGTTGAGGATGAGCTGATTATTAGTGAGCCATCTCTCTACCAAGTTGAAAGATGTCTGGGTATTTTTTAGGAGTTCTAAGGGGGAATTAGCAATAGTTATGACTGTAGCATCATCTGCGTATTGGACAATGTTAGATTGAGGACAGGAGGAGTGGAGTGAGTTGGTGAAGATATTAAAGAGTAGAGGTCCAAGAATGGAACCTTGGGGAACACCAGTTCTTACTGAGAGAGGGGTAGATAGTGCCGAGTCCCATCGTACTGACTGCAGCCTATCAGAGAGATACCTAGACATCCATGTAAATGTATCACGGGAGAAGTTTAGGTCTACAAGTTTACTAAGTAGCAGAGTGTGTAAGACAGTGTCAAAAGCCTTAGGAAGGTCAAGGACTAGACAGGATATGAGTTTCTAATAATCTTTAGCCAGGGCTAAGGTGTTGAGAAATGATAGTAGAACTATGGTTGTACTATGCTTGGGATGGAAGCCATGCTGTGTTGGAGTGAGAAGTTTTTCTTGTAAGAGATAATGCATTAACTTGTTTGTGTATACATTTCTCAACGATTTTGGAGAGAGGGGAGAGAATAGCGATAGGTCTGAAATTAGAAATTTCTGTGGAGTTGCCTCCTTTATGAATAGGAAGAGTAAAGCTTTTTCCAGATAGAAGGAACTTTAGACTCAGAGATGGAGCGACTGATTAGTATAGATACAGGCATAGCAAGGGAGTGTGCAGTAATCTTGAGGAAGTAAGAAGGAATATTATCTGCTGATACAGAACATGGTTTGAGCTTTGAGGGTAGAGTTCTGATATAGTCAGTGGAGACAAGTTTGAGAGAGAAGGAGTTTACTGAGAGTGGTTGAGGGGTGTATAGGGAGGTTTGAAGTGTTGTTGTTTGAGAGGTTGCAGTTAAATAGTTTGTAAATAGATTTGATAAAGTGGGAGTTGAAGGTACTGGCAGTTTCTTCAGGTGACTTGTCAGGACATGGGTTTGGTGAAGTTGGGTTACCTGAATGTAGTATTTGGTTTATAGCATTCCAGAAATTTTTTTGATTAGATTTTAATGTTTTGGGGGCAAGGGCGCCCGCAGGCAGGTGCAAGGGGGTGCACTTGCACCCCCCTGGAATCGGCTGACTAATGTTATAATTTAAAAAAAAGGTTTTTTTTTTTTTAGGACGTTCTTCTTCAAGAAGAAAGAAGTCCGTGCTGACATCATGCGTTCTTCTTTAAGAAGTCCGGTCGCGGGCGTGCTGACATCATCGCACGCATATTTTCAAGTTTGCGAGCGGGAACTCTCACGGACAGATGGTTTCAGGTTCACAAGCGGGAGGAAACTAGCGTGAACTGAAACTGAAACGGACGGAAGATGGGACGGGCTCACAGCGGGAGGAAACAAGCGGAAGATGGGACACACTTTCAGAGTGAGTAGTGTGTGTGTGTTTGTGTGTGTGTGTGTGTGTGTGTGTGTGTGTGTGTGTGTGTGTGTGTGTGCGTGTGTGTGCGTGTGTGTGTGTGTGTGTGATATGGTTACAGAATATGTATTCAACATTGTATCCACCTGTCTTCCCCCATATTTCCTCATCCATAGTTAAAACCACAAATCTGTCATCTCTTTCTGGCATAGTGGTAGTACCCTGCCACCAAATGAGAGCATTCTTTTAGGGACTTCTGCAAGCTGAACTAGGTTTGACCTGGAAAAGATCTTGGAAAATTTCCCAACAATCCTCCGCAAGTTAACCCAACTGAGAGAACTACTGCATTCACTTCCAGTTTTTAGTACCCCCTGAAAAGCTGCATAGAAAAGTCTGTACCAGTCTGCCCTAAGTCTAGGGATGTATTCAGGACTAAACCTTTCTGATGGAACTCTCATGTTAAACTGTATAATGAAAAAAGGAAATTAATGCCAGCGAGGAACTTAAGAACACTATTACAAAAAACGGCAGCAGTGGACAAACCTAAGGGTCTCAAAAAATACCAAGAAAAATGAAAGAATGCTCTCCAACAATGCACTGAATCCATTCACAATATTCACATATTCTGATCCCAAGGATATAGTCTGTGTGTGTGTGTGTGTGTGTGTGTGTGTGTGTGTGTGTGTGTGTGTGTGTGTGTGTGTGTGTGTGTGTGTGTGTGTAATCTGACCAATTTGGTGCTAATTTTACCCACGTTGTAGTTTCCATTATCCCTAAAATGTCATTTCCCCTAAAATCACCTTGTAACAAACAAGTATTAGAATCCCTGGCTAAAAATAATACTTTTCCCAAGTCAGACTTTCCTGGTTAACAAATGTTAAAAAAAAATGACACATTTGAATATCATCAGACTTCATATTCTTCAGAAAGTGCATGGTAACAAAAGCTGGTAACAAAAGCTTTTATTCTAGCAATTTTCTAAGTGTACAAGATGGATATTTGAAATGTATCCCTGTCTTTGGGACTGTAACCCCCCCCCCCCATTATTGCTTCATCCAGGTTTTGTGCTAATGTTGAGAGCTATGGTAAGAACTGAATTCACTGAATGTTTGGGGGCTGTATTCACCTAGTATTGGCTTTGTTCAGGTATTTTGTGCTAAGAGGTTGACAGCTGTGCTATGGTGAGAATTGAATTCACTAAATGGTAGCCATTTAAGTTTCAGTCGTTCGCTTTCACAAAACAGCTGATTTGGTGTAGTGGTATGTTGCTCTGACTGTTTTGCACAGGGTCCCCTGGGTTCAAGACGTGGCAGTGAAATGTATGGTGGTAATGCAGCATTTTATTCTAGCAACTTTCCAACATTATACAAGCAATGTTTAAAATGTGTCCCTGGCTTTTGGCCTTTTGCCCCCCCCCCCCAATAAATTTTGGCTTTTTCCAGATTTCTTGTGCTGCAAAGTTCAGAGATACAGCTGAGTGTCGAGTAGATTTTATAAGGACCTGAGAGCTACAGGGGAGCAAAAGTTTAGTGCTGCTTATGTTTAGTCTGCTTGCATTGTTAATAGCACAACAGATAGTGTACTTGCTTTTGATGCTGAAAGCTGTGGGTTCTACTCCCACAGTAGGTAGATGCATTGCTAATACTGTACTGTGTTGTAAAGGGGGTGGATGCTGCAGTCCTTTTTGGCAAAGATACCTAGTAACTATGAACCTGTTATCAGTTTGCTATCCATTCCCTATTGTGGTACTACTAGCTTATCATTTTTTTGTTGCATGCAACAAAGGCAATTTATTCTTCAAGGGCAACAGGCACTTTATTTGTAGATGAAACAATGACATATAAAGTTGTTTGCTAGCAGCAACTCTTTATTAGTTACAAATTTCTTTAATGCGGATTTTACTACTTCAGAGATTGTGCATATTTTTTACTGACACTGGTGGACTATAGAAGGTTGAGTAGACTTTCTATGATGGAAATGTTCTGAATTGGGCAGTTTTGTTATTGGTGTATGCATTTTGTTTCATTGTTTACTGGAAAAAATGTTCAAAACAATAAATTTAAAATGCCCTCTAACAACTGTACTGTATTGTACAAGGAATATAATGTAATACAGTCAGGAAGGTGTATCAAAGAGCATGTGTATGTTATGTTCAAGGGACCTATGATTTTGAAGACAGCCCAGAGTTAACATTTATCTGCCACTGGCAAAATGTATTTTCTTTGAATGTGGGTTTCAATGCTGTTTCAATGCATGTGAGTTTCAAGGGCAGAGAAGTTTTAATGTCTATTTTCATTGTGAGACTGCTTTGCTTTGTTTAACAGATATGTATTAGAGTTTGTGCTGTAAAATAAAACTTTCAAATGAAATCTAAATCTTTGCAAAAGTAAAGCAGTATGCACATTACAGTGTTTATGGTAAATGGGGCAAAATAACCAAGGAATGGGACATTGGAATGCCTGCAGGGGGGAGGCTCCATTCGACCATGATTTTGTGAGGGGGGGTAGCAAACTCAGACAGCCCCGGTTGAACTATACCTCTCAGTTGTCCATATCTTTGCAGAATGAATAGATATTTGCTTCTTATTTTTGGTTTGTTCCTCATACAATGAAGTCACTAAATGACAGACATTTGAGTTTCAGACGTCATAACCTTCAGAAAAATGCATGCTAATGCAAGACCTGTTATTCTATCAACTCTTAAGTTTATACAAGAGCAATTTTTAGTAGTGTTTTTATGTTCCCCCAATATATTTAGCCTTGTCCAGATTTCCTGCATTAAGAGGTTGAGAGGTATGTGCAAATCGCTTTGTAGAATTAGGAATATCCAGTCCTCTCCATTGTCCCCAATTTTGGCTCAAAATGTTGCTCTCCCCTAATAATCCTTCCTCAAAATGGCAATTTTGGAAGACAATGTGATTGAAGTCTCCTGGAATAATGGTGTTGGTTTAATGCATTTGGACACCATATTAGTTAGGTAGGAGATATGGACTGATGGGGTACATAGAGGGGACCTATAGTTAGGTATGACACAGTAAGGAGTTTTGTTAATGCTAAGTTGGATGCAGAGGAATTCCACGTCATTATCTCACCTAGCAAGTCTGGAGATGAAATGTTCTTTAAGAATATGTAGACACCATCACCTTTTCATCTTGGATGGTAGGCCTGAACTTGTGGCAGGTATTGAAATCCTGCATTAAAGGAGTGCTGTCATCGGTCTTGAACTAGGTCTCTGTGATGATGCATATATAGATGTTTTCCAGGGGAAGCAGTGCATGTAAGGAGTGAACTTTTTAGCTTAGGCTCTGAAAAGGAAATTGGTTATTTTCTAATTCATGTAGCTATAAAATTCAGTATAAAAACTGCAAAAGTTTCTGAATGCAAACACACTATTTAAGCAGCATCATGGTAGGGAGTACTTCAGTACAGAGAGATTCAACTATATACATAGCCATGAGTTCCCTTATACCTTTCTGTCAAAAACAAACGCACACCATGGTCACACAGAGTTTACAGTTGTAACTTTGAAAAAATCTATTTATGTATTTCTTGCACTAAAGTTGAGGTGTGTGTGTGTGTGTGTGTGAGAGAGACAGAGTCAGAGAGAAATTCCCTAGTTAGCTCTAACAGGTGGAATTTAGGTGCAACTGTTTCGTTTAGCAAATGGTATCATTATTGTGGTATAGAATTTTAAAGCAGTGTTAGCACAGCAGGTAGCATATTTGTGTCTTTATGCAAAGGGCTGTAGGTTCTATTCATACAGCATGTACATTTGTATTTTAGGGGGGTATGGTACTGCAGTTCTTAGTATGTCCTCCTTTGGATGAGACACCTAATAACTATGAACCTGTTTTTCAGCCTGCCACCCATTCCCTATTGCAATATACCAACTTACCATTTATTTTATTGTAGCACATGCAATTTATTCTTCAAGGGCAACAGGCACTGAATTTGAAAATGAAACACTGAAATATAAAGTTTTTTTTCCTAGCAACAACCTCTTCATTGGTTTCAGATCTCTTTAATGTGGAATTATTCAGATGACTTTTACTTCTGTAGAGATTCTGCATACTGATTGATATTAGTGGATTGTATGACAGAAGTTTGAGTGTTCCTTTATGGTTGAAATGTTCTGAATTGGGCAGGCTGTCATTATTGGTTTGTATGATTTATTTCATTGCTTAAAGGAAAGATGCTCAGAACTATAACTTTAAAACACACTCTAACAAGTGGTGCTGTATTATACAAGGGATATAATTCAATTATTATGTAGTATAATTAAGTCAGAAAGGTGAATCAAAGAACTCTTGCATGTTTCTAAAAATGTGTGCAAGGAGCCTATGATTTGGAAACGGGCCAAAGGTAAACTTACCCTGCCACAGGCCAGATGCATGTTCGTTGAATGTGGGTTTTGATGCTGTTTCAGTGAATATGGGTTTCAAAGGTAGAGAAGTTTTAATGCTAAGTCTGTTTTCATTGTAAGACTATTGCTTTGTTTAGGTTTAGTAAATGTCTGTCAGTGTTTGTGCTATAAAATTTGAAATAAAAGTTGTAAATGAAATCCAGATATCTGTAATCATTGTAGAAGTAAAGCATAAAACAGTATACACACTGAGAGATTTGAACAGTGTCTATGACAAATGGGGAGAAATAGCCAAGTAATGGGACACTGGAATGGCTGAGTGGGTGGGGGTGGGGGGCTGAGCGGGCGGGGCAACAGAGGGGGTGGGGCTGCATGGGCGGGGCTTGGGTTTGCACCCCACTGCAAAAAATCCTGCGGGCTCCCTTGTTTGGGGGAATTATAATAAAAGTCTTTTTTGTCTGAATTGTTACAAGAGTATACTTGGACAAGATTACATCAAGAGCTATGAAATCACAAGCTCAATCTTCTTCTTCTTTCGGCTTTTCCCAGTTAGGGGTCGCCACAGCGGATCACCTTGTCCGCTCATAATTGGCAGTGGAGTTTTACAGTGTCGAGTTGTCAGCCCGGCACCCAACCTTCCACAGAAAGCACACACGTGCACACACTCATGCCTAAGGCCAATTTAGAGTGTCCAATCCACCTACAGCATGTCTTTGGGATGTGGGTGGAAACCAAAGCACCCGGAGGAAACCCACGCGACCACAGGGAGGACGTGCAGACTCTGCACAGAAGGCACCCCAGCCGAGGATCGAACCAGAGAACCTCTTGCTGTGAGGCGGCAATGCTAACTGCTGTACCACCACGGCCGCCCAAATCACAGGCTCAATACTTGGGACATTTTATTTCAGAAGGCACTAGACAGATTTTGCCTTCACATATTGCTGCAATCCAAACTGTGCCACACCCTACTACATTAAAAAAGCTGTTGACATTGGATTTCTAACTATGCAGAAGTGGTAAAACCTTTGTTAGGATTATTAAAGAAAGATATCCCTGAACTCTACCCTGGCTTAATTATCATGAACAATGTTTTGTGCTATTGAAAACTTTGCTTTTATATCCTCCTGCATTTGGGTTGGCAGACTTCTCAATTTTTTTTTATTTTTTTTTTTTTGTAGTGAAAGAAATAAAGAAGCATTAGGATTTTTAGCACAATGTAATGATAGTTTTAGACATGTTGCTTATTTCAGTACTAATCTTGATATTCTAGCTGCAGCCCTCCCCCACTGCCTTAGGTTTTGTGGCTGTGATAGCTCACATAGTACACATGGTAGCTGCACTGACTCTCTGGCATGAGACTTACGTGGCATTTCCGCATTTTGTAGAAGCTCTGTTACTGAAGACTAATCTGCAGCATAATTGTCTAGAACCCTTCTTTACAGATTGTTTAATGTCCACCACTTCTTTAATCGCTAGTCTAGACTAAGGAGAATCCTACTATTGTGTAGTTGTTACTCACACAATGCTTCCTCTTAGTTTACATTTTAAAGATGCTCTTTTGCAGAATCCAGATCTAATTCTTTTTTGTAGATGGCTCCTGTGTTTGAACAGATGATGGTGAAGCCAGAGCAGCCTTTTCCTTTTGCATGCAGGACAGAATTTTATTAACTGGACAATTAAATGAAATGTGTCTGCTCAAGCAGCTGAGCTTGTTGCTATAAGTGAAACCTGTAAAATTGGCAAAGATCAGTCGATAACTATTGTTACAGATTCTCATTATGCCTCTAGAGTAGATCATGATTTTAGTACACTTTGAAAAGAAAGGGGTTATTTAACATCAGCAAGGACAGTTATTAAAAATGCAGTTGTCATTAATGAATTGTCAGGTGCTTCATTACTGCCAAGGGAGACAGCAGTGGTAAAATGTGATGCACATAAGACAAATGATTCCTTTCTTACTAAAGGTAACACTTTTGCAGATATGGTTGCAAGACACGCTGCATTGTCTAATAATGTTCAGGCTACATTTTTGCAGCAATTGAATAAAAATAGTAACTTTTCTTTACAGGAGTTACTGTCTTTTCAAGATCAGACAGAGGACTCTGAGAGAAGGAGGTGGATAAGTGATGGCTGCAATTACTCTTTGGACCTCTTGTGGTGCCATGCAGATGATCAACTAATAATCTCACCAAATTTCTTAACTCAATTGGTAAAAACCTACCACCTGCCTATTCATTTTGGCATAGACACTTCTTAGAAGCTACCCAACATTTTGTAAATCGCTGTGTCATTTGTTTAGAACATAATGCATCTAAATCAGTACCTGCACCCATTCAATCATTGAAAAAGCCATGGGGACCCTTTTGTTCCTTCAGGAGGACTTAATTGAACTGTATCAAGTGCAGAAATTTTGTTATGTAATTGCTATTTTTTCTGGATAGGTAGAAGCATAACCGTGGTTAAGAATGATACACACACAGTAGCAAAGAAATTATTAACTGAACTCATACCTAGATTTGGTGTTCCCTGTAGCATTCAGTCTGATCATCACTCCCATTTTACTTGTCAAGTAATACAGTAACTTTGTAGAATCTTAAATGTTAAGCTACATTTCCATTGTCCCTATAGACCACAGGCTTCCAGGATAGTGGTCAGAGAGCTAATCAGACAATTAAATTTAAACTAGTTAGTTTGTAAAGAAACTGGTCTTAAATGGCCAGAAGCATTGTCTTTATTTTTATTTAGTGTTAGATGAGCAGTTAGTGCCCTCATGAAATACTAATGGGCAGACCCATGAGAATACCTACTACCTCCCCCCAAGAATGTAGAACTGCAAGATGTTGATGAGACCATGCTTTCATATTGTAAGTTCCTGTGTTCTCTTTGGCAGAAATACCATGATGCCATTCTGTATGCAGCCCAACAACCAACAACGCAGGATCACCATGATCTGTTACATACATCAAAGTGCATTCATGAAGAAACTACCTTAGCCCCAAATGGAAAGGACTACACTTGGTTTTGCTCACTGCTACTGCCATCTTTTGTGAGGACCTCCCCACCTGGACCCATTTGTCACATGTCAAGAAGACCCTGCCTTGTGAAGAGTACAACAGAGACACCATTGATGCCAGACTATGTGAACAAGCACAGCCTATCGCCAGCTAAACCAGACAACAAGCCAGGGACATTGTTGCACCCGGAAGTGGCAGCCCATAATGTTTTACCATCCAAATAATATATGGAACCAGCTGTGAACTGTTTGCCATCCAACTTGATTCCACATCTGTCATCCAGATTGCATCCAGAACTGAATGCAGTTAAGTTTCCTTTGTTCCCAGACCAGGAAATGAAATCCTGTGATTCTGCTACCTCATCCTGGTCTGATTCAACTTCCAGTGATACTTCATCCAGCCTTGACAGCATTTTTCTTGCTTCCATTTTCAGCATCATTGATTCATCCTGCCTTTAGGACACCAGTTTAGACATTGCCTTATCTAGACAATAGTCCTTTTCAAAGTAATCTGCAACAAAGGCCAACAATGTTTTGGCAATTGTTTTTTTTTTTTTGCACAATGAACAGCCCACCCAACATCCTTGTTTGCAACTTCTTCAATACCCTTTTTAACCCCAACATGCTAATTTTTCCTCTGAACTAATCATCACTACTGTTACTGTGCTTCTCATCATCATTTTGTTTCACCTTCTTTAGCCATCCGGAATTTTAAGTGCATCTTTCTTTGTGACCATTGGAACTGTAAGTACTGAATCATTTCTTAATAGACATACATGCTTTGCTAAAACTAGAGACTGTAATTTGACTAGAACTGAATCAAGGGCACTTGAATGGCATCCTAGATTTAATATTTTTTCTTCTGCCGTTCTTCTGCCTTGTATAATTATGCCCAGACCCACAACTTTAGCAACTGCTGGGTTTGTGCCCATTTTCCAACTGCACATGATAGGTGTATTCAATTGATTCCTATACCAGTGTGATGGATTCAGAAATTCATGCTGCAATTTGCCATGTTTTTCTTGCTAAAAATTGGAAGAATAAATATGTTTCTTCCCCTTTACTGTAATACTGATTCATTTATCAATGACTGTTGAAGGACATGTTTGCTATTGCAAAACTGAAACACTTTGTCAGAACTAGTGCTTGCAATTTCACCTGGAAAACTTATGATGGGGTTGGAGGGCAGGACATGGCAGTATTGCACGAATACTGCTACATTTGTGAAAATCAAACTTATTCCTGGTTTTCTACAGACTGATCTAGTTGTTGATATATAGGTTATGTTAATCCAGCTATTCAGCATACAGCTGCTTTACTGGACAGAAAGATTTGTAATGCTCATCACAAGAGAGAAATTAAGGACATCCCTAACCCATACAGAAGGATACATACCTCCTAAGTATTTCATAATGCTTTACAAACAAAATACTTTTAAAGGGCTTACTCATATGGATCTTGGTGATGGGTTCATTTCTGAAGCATGCATTGTACCTGCTTATGGGGGGTGAATTCATCTGGTTGCTTAGGAGGTTGTCTAAGCTCTTGAAAATGTTAAGTAACTCCACTTTTGAACCTGTTAATTTAATAACCCAAGAACTGACTACAGTGCACAGTGTGGTACTACATAGAACCACATGGCATTTGATTTTACCTTTGCGTCTAAAGGGAGTAAATGCATACTCATTCAAACTGAGTGTTGCTCTTTTATTCCTGGTAATATTGGTGCCATCCATAGTCACCTGGAAATAATTCAGAAAGTCGATAAATATTCACATGCCAAAGAAGCTGATAGTTCATACTGGGAATGGTTAACTAACCTTTTCTTTGGATGGGGATGAAGGATTTTAAAGTTTTTTTATTCTTATAGCTTTTACAATTATCACATTAGGCCTTCTTATTTTTATGGTTAAAGCATTCATTTTAGAATCCAGAGAGAATGTTGCATTACAACTGCATAAAACTAAATCATTACCACTGACCACTATTTCTTTTCATTTTTACCACTGACCATTTTTAATAAAAATCATAAGTAGAAGATGAAAATAAAGTGTTGCAATATTTTAGTAAAATATATGATAATTTATATAAAGGATCAAAGGAATATGAACATTCTATATAGCATAGAATGTATTAATGATAATTATTTACACTATTCAGGCTGTATTTTAATTCCATCAAGATGTACGCATATTTTCATTGCAAATAAGACTATATTTTTGAAAACAACTGTGTAAAGATTGTTCATGTCAGGGGCAGCAAGAAACAGTGTGTGAAAAATGTCTGACAGCAAGTGAAAGAGTGTCTGAACTTGTAGTCATTGTCCAATCATAAAAAAATCATTATGGTTTGGGTGATGCTCTAAAGCATCAGATGGGGAATGGAAAGGGTGAGAAGTATGGAAAAAGGAAAATGTTAGTGCACAGATTTCGTTTCTAATACATTTTCATAAGTAGAATGAAATCTTGAATGTTCTTCAGAATGTATCTGCTAATCTGCTTCCTGTCTAACATCAGAAAGTGTTGATGGGGTTAGAAAAGTATTAGACAAGCGTAAGATTTATTTTAAGTAGAAAGTTCTATCATGGAATTTGGAACTTGTGCCTAATTTGGAATGTCATAAACAAGTTGTTAAGAGATCTTAGTAAAATTAATGCTGTAGTGTTTAATTTTAATTGGTCAGTTCTGTGACTGTTACAATAATGTTGCTTTTAATAAAAGAAAGCACAAAACATAAAGCATTCTGTAGTTTAAGGAGACTGGACCTTGATTTCCTAGTCTCTCATGCACATGTTTCTTTGTGCAATAAAGGAGACTGTTCATTTCTGCTGATCTGTCTCATGTTAATGCTATTTGGTATTTTGCACAGACTGTCGACCACTCAAAAGAATATGGCTGGTCAGTTATATGATTTCAAGATCTCTCTGGCATGAAATGCCGTTATGAAAAATTTCACAATGCCAATGAGGGTAAAGTTTTTCCAGTTCAAGTCTGCCATGCCACATATCAGCATGTCTCCATCAGCTTTCCAGCTTTTGTCCTCCTACCTAGAATGAAGCTCATGATCAAACCGAAACTCACATTCTCTAACTGGAAAAAGACATACTCAGGAAGGGCCAAATAACTCCTGAAGGAAGGATATAAACTTATTAAAGCCAAAAGTCACTACATCTAGTTAAATATCACTGGTCTCTGAAAGCAGATGAAGGAGAGCAACTGAAAAAGAATAAGGTGATATATCAGCCATACTTCAGCAGTGCCTCATTGTATGATCAGGGTGTTTAATATATAAAAGCTTCATGCAAAAGTAGCCCCAGGATATGATCAGACCTGCAGGTCAATGCTACCTCAAGTCTTTTGTTTTCTTAACTAAAGGGAATATTAAGATTACAGTATGACCCAAAGAATGAATTGCAGCAGCAGAGTTAATAACCTGAACAAACCAGAATCCCCTTCTAATGTAAACTAACTGAAAGGAAAGATACCTAACCTCAGTTCAGAATTAAAACAGTTTAAGACCATAAAGGAAACTTCCTCAATCACACTCAAACTATTAGGTCCTCTTTTCTCTCAAGAATCTATGTTTGCTCCCCAACCCCCAATCAAAAGTCATGGATATGGTTCATTCTTATACTGGCTCACTGGTTAGGCTAGCTGTACACTAAGGCAGTACCTTTAACTGAAAAGTATTTGTAGTATTGCATTATCCCATTTGGAAGGTTAAAGTATAATCCTCACTACTATTTCTTCTGTTACTTGCTACCACTTCAGTATGAAAGCATAGCAGCACTTAGTGTTCCTATTATGTTGCATACACTTGAAACCCTGTCTTTAAGCTGATTTACCATGTTGCCATATTTCCGGGCTGTCCCATTCTACTGCACCGTATACACTACCCTTCCCCTCATCCTGTCCATTGTGTAACTAATACCAGTTATCACCCTAGCTCCTCTCTGTCATACTCTGTTGTCCCTCAGTCCTATGCTAACAGCATTTAGTGGTTCACTGCTCTCCTCTGTGGCAAAAAAGTCTTCCTGTTGCCCCTTAGATTTCCTTGTCATTGTGCTGTGCTTCATTTCTATAATTATTACTGTTGGATACCCAGACTCCCAAATTCTTCTAATTAGGTTTAACATCTCAGGCTGTCTTATATCTCATACACTCTTTACATCATTTACTTGAATAAATATTGCTGAATGTTTCTTATGTTACTTCCTTTCTGTTATGTACACTTCTACTTACTGCACCTCTCTGCTAGGTAGGCATTCTTTCTTCTATAGGGTGCATGCAAAGGTTGACAGTCCATTTTGTTCTTCACCCACCTTCATCCTCAGCCACCTCTATCTCATTACTTAATACCCTAGTAACCCCTCCTCTTCACTCCCAACTACCACTATTTAACTCCCATAAAGTTTACCCTGCAATAGCTACTATCTGCACATTCACACTATCCTACTCTACTAATGATCACTCTTTACTCACAGTTATTACCTATCATGAAACCAAACATTTTGCTTTTACAGCTTTCTACCCAGTTCTAATCCTTTTCTGCTAAAACACTCCTTGATAGCTTAAAAAATTGTATTTCACTTCACATTATAATCATTTTACTACTGCAATTACATCACTTTATTCCTATTTTACATCATTAGCAGACCAGAGTTCCGCTGTGGTGACCCCTAACCAGGATAAGCCGAAAGGCACAACACAACATTCCTATTTCACATCGCAAGTTACAACCATCTAACTTAATATAATAGTTCAATTTATTCTTCCATGTAAACAATTAGTCATTCCGCCTTCTCTTTACCTACATATTTAAAAACCTAGGATCATACCTCTCAACCTGGAAACAACAAAAATCTGAACAAGGCTCATGAAAAATAGGTACAAATCTGTACGCTGATTAACATAAAATTTGCATACATAATTACATAACCCTGGCCACTCTAATGGAATTGTGGGATACCAACTTTCAAACGCAAACTGAAGAACAGACAAACAAAATATGGCACCAGAGTCCTCATGAAGCCATTCCAACAAAGTCCCCTGCGCGTTAGGCAATTGCAGGGCTCCAATAAACCACACTGAACAACAAAATGAGCCAGCAAACTGTGATACTGTGCCAATGACCCTTTATTAAGTCATATAAGTAACAACATAATAAAACAACAGAAAGAAACAGACCGGTTTCGGCTAATGGTATTACATAGCCTTCCTCAGTGATAAAAACTCTTCAAACCATTGTTCATTTTATATTGTGAATGATATTATAAAATTGTTGTAGAATGCTGCAACCCCCATGTCACTTCTTCCCTGGTAAAGTTTGACCATAAAACAGACTCCTATGAAATCAAAATCAGCTTGGTAACCCAGCAAACCCAATAACAGTTAGTAACCATGCCAAGGCAAACTACTTTTTATTAAGTGATAGTTTGTCAAAATTCAATGCCTCACTAAACCTAGAGAACACAGCAGCCTATGCAGAATTGTTCACAGAAACTCTGCACAACCATATCAAAGGTTGGATAGTGACTGCTGCATCTACTAGAAGTAAGCCTAAAACTAACTCCAAAAACAAACCACCCTGGTGGCATCCCAAATGAAACAGATTATATAACAAAAATAAAAAATGTGACTAAATTCAGGAAGTGTAACTCCTATAAAGATAAGAACTCTCCCATCAAAATAAACAGGCAACTAAAAAGGCTAATTAAGTCCAATAAAGCCAACTTTGAGGTCAGGATAGCTTCTCAGGCAAAAGACAACCATAAGACCTTTTTTCAGCTATGTCAGAAACCTCAAAGGCAGCACACAGCAGTGTGATGAACTGGTGGTTAATGGTCTCACATTCACTGAACCAGGCAATACCACAAACCCGCTGGCTCACAAATTCATTGCCAACTTTACTCCCCCTCACCCCCAGCCACCCCTCAAGAAATACCTTCAAAGATAACTCCTGCAACTATAAATAGATAGCATGTCCTGGTTGTGCTCACTAAGGCATAGAACACAGTCTCAATGGGCCCCAATAATATCCTAGGAGGCCTCCTAAATAGTCTAAAAATATGACTTATCAGGGTCACTGGAGTTAACTACATTCTCAGAAAAGGCTTCATACCATGAGAATGGAGGACTGCAATGGTCATCTCTCTCTTCAAAAGGGCAGACCATCAACAGATTCCCAGAAACTACAGACCCATTAGTCTGACTAGTCTTATATGCAAAACCATGGAAAGAATTATTATGAAAATGATCAACAAAGACACAGGAGACCTTCAGACAC